>NW_010208123.1:93947-98773 GCF_000695765.1 Mesitornis unicolor
CCCCCCCCCCCAGTTTATTTCTCTTTGTCTGTCCATCATAATGGGATTACGTGTGGCAAAGGAAAAAGAGAGAATACAAAATAGAGGTGTGCACAGCAGGCTATGGAGCTTAGCCCAGGCTAATTGACTATATCCAAATTAAGTATGCCATCACTTGCAGTGTGACAAATGGATTTGACTTATTCAGTATACAAAAGTAGAGATCATTAATGCAATCTTCAGTGGCAGGCCTTGCAAAGAAAGCCTAGAAAAACTGTCCCAGGGTTTCCCCCTCCCGCCCTTGTTTTTTTATAGGGGAAAATACATTTTACAAATTTTGGTTGGTTTGTTGTTTGGTTTTTTTCCTAAAAAAGTGTAAAGCAGTTTGAAACACTGAGGCACTGGTGCCATTTTTAAATGGTGCCTGATTCTGTTCCTTTCACTCTCTTTCTGGAGTTAAAAGCAGTTATTTCAGCATCTTTATTGTGCCCCCAGCCTATATTAACATAGAGTTTGAAGTTACCCAGGCCAAGTTGTCTTCTCTGGGTGCTAGTCAAAACTGAGTTTTCACAATTAGCTGTGAAAACATTCCTCTGAGCTTGGGAATGCAACAGCCTTATTACCTCATCATGGAAATTTCTAGCTTAGTTAATTTAAATATTGTTTCTTAGTTTCTGGGTCAATTAAATTTAAACGATGTATTTTATGCTTTGAGACCAATTAAATTAATAGGTTATTACAAAAAATATTATCATCTTTTTTGATTAAAGAGCTTTGAATACAGTATATTTTATAAGCAATTTTCATTAGCTCAAAACTGTTCCTTTAGGCTAGATTAAGCAGCTATTCATTTCTAGAGCCTTGAGACCTGATTCCAAGGTGTTCGGTGCATTCACAGCGCACTCTTACTTAGAACTAAAGCCAATTGAACCTACTTAGCAATAGCTTATGCCTTTCACCCTTGATGATTATGGAGCTTATAGCTCTCCGAAACAATACACCTGTCAGTTCCCATCAGCTACAGCAATCCAAGCAGAAGGCAGAGGCCCATGGAAAGCAGGAGGTTTTATTGTTTTAGGTCCAATTTTTTTCTTATTGTTCTCCCAAACCCACTGAAAGGTTGACTGAGTTGTGCATCTGATTTTTGCGGACAGAAGTGAGCAGGGGCAAAGAATTAATTGATAATTCTTACTGATTATATATTTTTTTCTGTGTTTAAAAATACAGGTTTGATACAGTTGTCCTTAGTAATCCTAACAATTTTGGCTTCATATGAGGCCTTTGTTCAGCAATGTATCTGCTTGCTGTATAGCATCTGTTTGAATGGCACAAATACTTGGGACAGACTCCAAATGATCAGGCTCAAGAGCTAAATAAATAACTGTTGATAAACCTCGACACTGATTTAACCCATCTCTTCTCCCAAGCCCCTCATTAACCACTATGGATTCCCGGTCTTTGTATTCCCAGCATGCTTTTACAAAGGGAGAGACGAAGGCAAGTCACTGAAGCAAGGCCACAGGGGATGGAGCCCACCTGAAAACCCTCGCAGGGCTTCCCTGGCTTGGTGCCACCATCCTGTGTGATGATAGTCGTCATCGGGCTGGCTCTGTCTCCACCACGTTGCCAGATCAGACACATCTCCATCGCACACGTTCCTAACCACAAAAGCAGAAAAGAGTTTTATCTCCCAGAACTCTGTATTTGGAGGGGGGAGGATGTTCTTGGGGTTTTTTTTGAACTGGTAATTGTTCTCATTGCCATCGTTGTGAGTATGTATGTAGGATTGGATCCCACAAAGGCAACTGCACTTGTGCATCCACATCCCACGTTAGGCTTGAGCCCCGGCCTTCCCGTGGCTGAGCAGAGAAGCTTCATGGCCTGATACCAGTACCTGGTCCCTACCGCTCACCACCGCCTCTTTCTCTCCGCAGGGCTGCAAAGTATGCCAGGGGATTATGTGTCTCGGGGTAGTCCAATGGGTATGAATATGGGACAGCCAAACTATACCCCACCCCAGATGCCCCCCCATCCCGCTCAGCTGCATCATGGCCCTCCCATGCATACCTACATTCCTGGACACCCTCACCACCCAGCGATGATGATGCATGGAGGACCTCCCCACCTTGGAATGCCCATGTCAGCATCAAGCCCCACAGTGCTTCATACCGGCGAGCCGGCAGTGAGCGGACAAGTGATGGACATTCATGCTCAGTAGCTTAAGGGAAATACGCGTTGTCTGCAGCGACTGTAGATTTCAAACATTGTCTTTCTGCAATGACTATGGAGTTCTTGGTGTCAACTTTGGACCAAGGGATGTTCCGATTCTTCACAGGGACCCTGAAAAGCAGGAAAACACCAACCGAAGTCAACTTCTGGGGACATGCTAAATAAGACATTAAGAGAACAAAAGAGTGAAATATTGTAAAATGCTATTATACTGTTATCCATATTACGTTGTTTCTTATAGATTTTTTAAAAAAAAAAGTGAAATTTTTCCACACTATGTGTGTTGTTTCCATAGCTCTTCACTTCCTCCAGAAGCCTCCTTACATTAAAAAAAAGAAGCCTTACACTTTTCCTGCAAATGACAGAAAGGGCTTATTTGCAGGATTTTTAGAGCATTACAATAACTATGTCAGGCAGAAGAATCTTTCTTCTATCCTAGGATTTCAGCCATGCACACTCTCTCTCTCCTCCTCTCTCTCTGTCTTTCTTCCCTTTCTCTCCCTTTTTCCCCTTTCTCTCCCTCTCTCTCTTTCTAGCCTGGGGCGTGAATTTGCATGTCTAATTCATTTACTCACCATATTTGAATTGGCCTGAACAGATGTAAATCGGGCAGGATGGGAAAAACTGCAGTCATCAACAATGATTAATCAGCTGTTGCAGGCAGTGTCTTAAGGAGACTGGTAGGAGGAAGCATGGAAACGGAAAGGCAGTGTATTTGAAGCCTAATTGTCACATCAGAGCATCCTTGTCCCCATGCAGCAACCATCACCGTGTGCATCACTTCCTGTTTTATGCAGCTCGAAACATGGACTGAAGATTTATTTTTAATATGTTGACTTTCTTTCTGGGCAAGACATTGGTCATGTGTGCATTTTTTTTTCCATAGTCCCATCACGGAGCATTTATGTATACATTGTAAATAAATTTTGTGCAAAAAGGACTGGAAAAATGATCCGTATTATTGCAATTTTTTGTAAAAGTAGCAGTTTGGTATGAGTTGGCATGCATACAGATTTACTAAGTGGGATAAGCTAATTATACTTTTGTTGTGGTTAAACAAATGCTTGTTGATAGCCTTTTTCTATCAAGAAACCAAGGAGCTAATTATTATTAATAATAATCATTGCACACTGAGTCTTAGAGTTTCTGATTGAAACAGTTTGGATTGTATAAAAACTCAAAGCCCAGTTGTAGTAGTTTGAGTGCAGTAATGAAATCTGAATCTAAAAATAAAAACAAATTATTTTTTGTCATGGTGACTCCATTGCTTGCAAAATTTGTTTCCTGCCCCCCTTCACTATTTGTAGCCCTTTTATCTCAAATTGGGACCCAAGCAGCTACAAAGTTCAAATAACTCCAGAGATGTACCTATAATTTGCTATTTAAATATCGACTTCGTACTTAAAGAATGTGAAGGTAATGCTACACTGCATAAAGAAACTTTCTCAGAAGTCGCCCTGTAAACTGTCAGGATGGGAACTGTTGCCTGTCAATAAATTTTGTTTCTTTCATTTTCTTTAAATAAAATTGCAGCTGTATTAAAAAAATAGAGTTTCCCGGGGGCAGGAAAAATACACATATATTTTAATTAAGGCAAAATCGTTCACCCCCTGCCCGTCCCAGCCACCCGGCACCCTGCGGCGGGGCCGTGTCCCAGGGATCTTGTGAGGGGCAGCTGCCCAGTGGACGCTCCCTCCCCCAGAACAGGGTCCCCTGTGGCTGCTGGGCAGGAGGCAAAGGGGGCTGAGGCAGGGTGCGGGCAACGGACAGGCAGGGCTGGGGGCCTGCAGCGCAGACTTTCTGAATTAACACGCCACCAAAGCAGGGTCCTCTCCTCCCGCACCTTGGATCTCTTCCTTTTTTTCTTTATTTTTTAAATCTCTTGAGTTTTCTTGTTTACTTTTTATGTTTGTTTATTTTCCTTCCCCCCCGTTTTGTTTTGTTTTGTTTTTAAGAGCCTCTGTACCGCCAAAGAGGCTGCATATTCCGGCTCCCGCTTTGTGAGGCCAAAATAATGCCTCTTTCCTGCCAAAACATGAATGAACGGGGCTCGCTTTTTGCTTTTTTGGGGGTTTGTTTTGTTGCGGGGTTTTTAAAATGTTTCTCGAAAGACAAAAACAAACCGCCCTCTTGCATGCGAGGGCACACGCGTCCCTTCCTCCTCGCAGCCGCACAGAAGTGGGGCACAGACCTGCCCCCATTGGACCTTCCTCTTTTTTTTTTCTCCTTTTTTTGGGGGGAGGAGCACATTTCAAATTAAACCCACTGTTATATCCCAAGACATTTAATCAGCTGTAATTATAACACGTTCAAAATGAAGAATATGCCTTGACAGTATTTTTATTGTGATTGTTCATCACATGATGTTAGACGGCCTCAGAGACACAGGAAAGAGAAGTAAACGGGTTACAAATAGGGAATTATCCCTCGTTTAGCATTAAAATTCATTTAGATAAAATTGCCACAAACATTTAAATGGGGAGATTAGTTCCCCCTCACGCCTTATTGCACTCTCTCAATAGCTCCGTTAAGAACATTTTACACGTTGGAAATTCCGCCTTTTCGGGCCGCTCGCTGTTTCCTAGCTACACTCTTTTCACCGCACCGCGGCGGGGAGG
>NW_010208124.1:0-3310 GCF_000695765.1 Mesitornis unicolor
CTCAGTCCAAGTTTCCGCCTTAAAGGCCGATATCGGGTCAGGTGAAAATCCCCGGCTCCTACACCATTGTAGCAATTTCTTCAATGCTGCCTCATCATCTTTAATTCCTCTCTTAGAGAGAATATGTAATAGGATCCAAACAATAGCTCTCTCTTCCTGGCTTATTTGTTGACCCATGTTACCGGCCGACTGCTTACCTCTTCTCTGAGGTCTCCAAGGACGTCCTCACAACGCTGCAGCTTTTCCTCCAGATCACTCACTGATCCCCTGTGTCAGTTCCAGCCGCACAGCTCCCAGTCGGCTTATTCCCGCCTCGGTTGTTCCACCCGCTCGTTTTTTCTGCTTAGCGTTATCACGTCGGGGTCACCACTTGAGGGGGAGAGACACATAACGGACTCCAGACGACTCTATGAGAGTTATAAAGTGAAGACCTTTATTCTATCAGAAACTGTGCTTTTATAGTCTAAAATCCCTTAGTCACCCTACATAAGCATTTCTATTGGTTACATGTGTGTCCATATTGTCTAAGCTAATACATGATCGGTTACTATCTTACACACATGTCACCGCCCACATCCTCTTTCCAGTTGGTTTACTTCTGCTTCCGGTTGGTTTACTTCCGGGTCGTTCTCCTGCTGCATCGCCGTACTTCCTCATTCTTTAATGTTCCCACAGTGACCTTTGAATGAGTGGTGACCATTTCTTTTCTTCTTCTGGGAGGGTGATGACCACTAGTCAAATTTGCCTCTAGAGTCAGGAGAGGGATTGAGCTGCTCACCCTGTCTGCGAGAACTGCTGTGCAAACTGCTGCGCCATGCCCTTCTGACATGTCACGTCCTGTTTGCCCATCCTTTTTGACATGGTCCTGGTCACTTGCGATCCCTGGGGGCTGCTTTTCTACATGAGGGGGTCGCTCTTGTCCCCACCCACAGTGAGTCAGAGCTGACTCTCATCAGGAACTGACGTAAAATGCTTCTATTTAAAAATAAATAAAATTTTCAGCTCAGTTTGGGTCTGTGTTTATTCTCTGCACCCCTTGAGGAGCAGAACTACGGCTCCCGTACAACAGGATTATGAAAATTTTCTGTGACATTTGTAAAAGTACCAAGTTGGGGAGGAAAAAAAAAGGAAAAAATTAAAAAAAAAACAATCCAGAGAAATGTGTTAGGATTAAGAACTCCTGCATTTGCAGTGTCTGCCTACAGGCCCAGCTGTGGGTGTAGGTGACAGCGAACGCAACCCTGGACAGGCCTGTCTTTTGGGATTTTGCCTTTAAGATTTCCTTCTTGAAGAGTTCCCATCCTTCCTGGACTCCTTTGCCTTTCAGGAAAGCCTCCCAAGGAACTTTGCCAATCAGTTTCCTGAACAGGCCAAAGTCTGCCCTACGGTAGTCCAAGGTGGCAGTTCTGCTGTTCATCCTTCTTACTTCTCCAAGGATTGAAAACTGTCATTTCATGATCACTATGCCCAAGACGGCCTCCAGCCTATCAGCTCTTGTGTCTTTGCTGCTGCATGGATCACCATCCCTCACCTCCACTGAGATGGCCAACTATAAGACCTTACTACCACACTGTCCCATAGGTACTGGCATGCTTCTCCCAGGCTCCTCGCTAGCAAGCCCAGTTTTATCCCCATCCCCCTTTGAGTCTACTTTACAGACCTTTCAATGAGCCCCACTAGCTCTTGGCCCAGGATCCTTTCCCCCCCTTGGAAATAGATGTTCCTCATCTGTTGCCAGCAGGCCTGGTGTCTTGTAAAGCAGCCCTTGGTCAAAGGACCCAAAGTTTTGCTAATGACACCAGACTCAAAGCCAAACAATGATTTGCTGGCTCTTCCTGTTTATCCCTTGATCAATCCTTGCAACTAGTGGGATAGAGGCAAACACTACTTGTGTTCCCGATCCCCTAACCAGCCGTCCCAAGGCCCTGAAGTCTCTCTTCATTGCCCTCAGACTTCTTTTTATAATTTCATCACTGCCTACCTGAAAAATCATTAATGGGTAGTAGTCTGAGGGCTGAACTTAGGGAGGGAGTTTTCTCTTCATGTCCTTGATCCTGGCCCCAGGGAGGCAGCAGACTTCCCTAAGGAGTGGGTCTGGTCTGCATATGGGACCTTCTGCTCCCTTCAGAATCGAGTCCCCTACAACAAGGACCCGTCTGTCTGTCTTTCTTTACCACAGATATTTTGATGCAAGGCATAGTCCATCTTAGCCTAGGTGACACCTCTAAGCTAGGCAAACTGTTTTCTTTGTCCTTATTTGGTTCCCCTTGCAGAACATCCTAACTGTTTTGCAGGGGCACCTGGGAGGGTGGGGGTGTTACTGGGGAGACATGCCTGCTGCGGTTGCCACCTCGGGCAGGAACTTGCTGCCATTGCCTCCTGTCCTCCACCACATTCAGCAATGCAGATAAAGGAATGGGAGTCCTCCGTATCTGGAGCTCTGGCTGCCTGATGGGCTTGTTTCAGGGAGGGCAGAATGCGACTCCAGTGATCTATCTCTTTCTCACACTCCCTGATAGTTCTCAACCTGCTTACCTCCTCCCGGAGCTCTGCCACCAGGCAGAGCAGCTCTCCTACCTGGGCACAGCTCCCACAGGTGTGCTCACCGCTGCCATCCCACACCGGTTTACGAGCAGAGCACACTCTGCAGCCTGATGCCTGGGTGGTAGCGTGTGCCCACGAGAGTACTGTCTGGGAAACTGCATCAGAGCTGGTGGGTGCAGAGCTCAGGGATGCAATGGTCTTCTAACAAGGGGTTACCATTGCTTTCTGCCCGAGTTGGTAGGCTTTCAGCACCCTCCTGTGCAAACTGCCGTGCAAACAGCTGTGCAAACTGCTGCGCCCTGTTTGCCTGGTCAGTTCACCCACCTAGGGACCATGCCCTTGCTGAGGTGCTCGCAGGTGACTTCACCTTCTCCTTTAGCAGTTTCTACGACTTGTCGTATAGGATAAACAGCAGCCTTCCACCTCTGATGCTTTCCGACAACGTGACGGGACCCATCAGTGAACAGGGCATATTGCTTCTCATTTTCTGGTAATTTATTCTACGGTGGGGACTCCTCAGCACACATCACTTCCACTTTTGGCAATTGTCGTGGTTTAGGGCTGGGCCGGCCACTAAATCCTGGACAGACGCTCTCTATTAACCCCTCTCCCCTCCCCAGAAGGGAAGAGAAAAGAGAATAAGGGAGAGAGACTTTATGGTTTGGAAAATAAACTAACAGATTTAATGAAACAATAATACTAATACTACAGATAATATTGTAAATAGGAAAATAATGAAATATATACAAATATGTACAAATATATA
>NW_010208124.1:3844-4366 GCF_000695765.1 Mesitornis unicolor
AATCTTTGCCTTCTGGACAGTCCATAATCACTTCCAAGATTCCTGGGCAACTGGGGTTTCCTATTCAAGACCATTGTGTGATCAGTGCGACCCACTTACTCCACGTAGCATCAGTGGCATGATGTGCGAGGGGACCCTCCCTTTGAACATCCAGCTCAGGATCAGCAGTCAGGGTGCTAAAAGGAGCTGTGCTTCAGTACCAACCACTTCCAAAGCAGCTCAAACCCCTTCATATGCTTCCAACATCTCTTTTTCAGTTGGAATATAGCAGGCTTTGGATCCTCTGTATCCTGGACTCCAAAACTCTAGGGGTCAACCTTGAGTATCCCCTGGTCCTTTCTGCCAGAGACTCCAGGTAGGACCATTCTCCTCAGCTGCAGGGTAAAGCATATTTTTTACATCTTGTCCTGCCTGGACTGGCCCAAGGGCTTTTTCATGAAGTATCTCCAATTTAATTTGTTTAAAGGCTTATTGTTGCTCAGAACCCCATTTGAATTTTAGAGTCAGTTTTCTGTTGAGGAA
>NW_010208125.1:0-219 GCF_000695765.1 Mesitornis unicolor
TAAGGGCACCAGTGAAACCAGTAACGGCACCAGTAAGGGCACTGGTAACAACACCGATAAGGGCACCAGTGAGACCGGTAACACCAGTAAGGGGACCAGTGGCACCAGTAACACCAGTAAGGGCACTGGTAAGGGCACCAGTAACACCAGTAAGGGGACCAGTGAGACCAGTAAGGGCACTGGTAACAGCACTGGTAAGGTCACCAGGGGCACCAGTAA
>NW_010208126.1:0-228 GCF_000695765.1 Mesitornis unicolor
TCCCCCAGAGCTCGGTCACAGTGGAGCTGCCCGAGGACGCGCCACCCGGCTCCCTGCTGCTCGACCTGGATGCCGCCGACCCTGACGAAGGCCTCAACGGTGAGGTGGTCTATGCCTTTGGCAGCCAAGTGCCCCCCGAGGCCCGGCGGCTCTTCCGCCTTGCCCCACGCTCTGGCCGCCTCACACTGGAGGCTGCAGTGGAACTCCGGCGGACCCGCACCTACCAGC
>NW_010208126.1:238-24055 GCF_000695765.1 Mesitornis unicolor
GGACCGTGGCGCCAGCCCCCGCGCTGCCACCTGCACTGTCGTCGTCCGCCTTACTGACGTCAATGACAATGCGCCACGCATCAGCATCAGCGCCCTCCGAGGTGCTGCCAGTGCCTCTGGTGTGGCCTACATCAGCGAAGCAGCAGCCAGTGAGAGCTTCGTGGCCCTCGTCAGTGCCTCAGACCGTGACTCGGGCACCAATGGGCAGGTGCGCTGCAGCCTCCGTGGCCACGACCACTTTGCCCTACAGCGTGCCTACGAGGACAGCTACATGATTGTCACCACAGCGGCGCTAGACCGTGAGCGCATCCCCGAGTACAACCTCACCGTAGTGGCTGAGGACCTGGGCTCGCCGCCCTTCAAGACTGTCCGCCAGTACACAGTGCGGGTGAGTGATGAGAATGATAATGCACCACTCTTCGCCAAGCCTCTCTATGAGGTGGCTGTGCCAGAAAACAACCCTCCGGGTGCCTACATCACCACCGTGGTGGCCCGTGACCCTGATCTTGGCCACAACGGTAAGGTCACTTACCGACTCCTGGAAACACAGGTCATGGGGGCCCCCATCTCTACCTACGTCTCAGTAGACCCTGCCACTGGGGCTATCTATGCCCTCAGGACATTCAACTATGAGATCCTCAAGCAGCTGGACCTGAGGATCCAGGCCACTGATGGAGGCTCCCCACAGCTCTCCAGCAGCACCCTTGTCAAAGTGAGGATGGTGGACCAGAACGACAACCCTCCTGTCATCATCCACCCAGTGCTCACCAACGGAACAGTGGAAATCAGCGTGTCCAGCAAGACCTCTCGTGACTCCCTGGTGGCCCAGATCAAAGCTCGAGACGCAGATGATGGGGCCAATGCTGAGCTCACATTTGCCTTCCTGGAAGAGTCCCAGCAGGACCTTTTCACCATCAACCCAAGTACTGGGGACATTGTGCTGAGGGGCGACCTCTCTGAAGAGCTGGGACAGCTGTTCAAGGTCATCCTCACTGTGACAGACAACGGCAGACCCCCCCTGGCCACGACCGCCACAGTCAACTTCCTGGTGACCGCCACTGCTCCTTCCAGTATCCAGGAGATAGCCAAGCCCAGCTCCTGGGAAGGAAAGGCTGTGCAGTGGGACATCCCTCTGATTGTGATCATCGTCCTGGCAGGCAGCTGCACCCTCCTCCTGGTGGCTATAATCACCATTGCCACCACCTGCAACAGGCGCAAGAAGGGGAACGAGATCAAAAATAACGCTTCCTTGAAGGAGCAGATAGACATCTCCCACCTGGAGAAGGGCCGGCAGGAGGAGGGCAGCCAGAGGGGGAACATGTTTGAAGTACGAACCTTTCCCAGCAAAACCTCTTTCACCAGCCCTGACCCTTCTCCAGCTGCTGAAGAGATCTCCACCGCCGAGAGCGGCAGTGACAGCGCTTGCCTCTACGAAGGTCAGAAGAGGCTCAGAGGACCGAGCGGGGAGGTAAGGTCCTGCTGTGGGGATGGGGGTCGGCAGGTGGGAGGGATCTTAGGGGATGTGAATTGCAGAGGTGCGGTTCTGATGTTGATTTACCATTCACTACTTCCCTCTCTCACCTCTCCTTTCATCTCGCCCCCCAGCAGGGTTTCGCTGCTGCTCCCAGCTACAACAAGGAGCCTGCTCCCCCCGTGGCCATTTGGAAGGGGCACTCATTCAACACCATCTCCGGTCGAGAGGCAGAGAAGTTCAGTGGCAAAGACAGTGGCAAAGGCGACAGTGATTTTAACGACAGCGACTCAGATATCAGCGGAGATGCCCTGAAGAAAGACCTCATCACGCACATGCAGAATGGTAAGGGCTCAGCTCCTGCTCCTGACTGGCCTCTCTGGTCAGACGGATGGGCGGATGGGGAGGTGGATGGAGGGACCTACTCCTGGTGCACAGTGATTAGGCAGGGCAGCAGGAGGGGGAAGCCTGATGCTGCGTGACTCAAACCACCTGTCTCTTTGCAGCCGGCTGTCAGGTGGTGGTCCCTCTCTGCACCGAGTGTCCAGCACGAATTAGCAGATGCTGGAAGTACTGTAGTATTTGGGCATTTTTCCTCCCCAGAAAGCTTCGCTTAAAGTCAGGATTGTGTGGCATATCACTAGCAAAATGACACAAGCTTCCAAAGCATGTTTTATTTTTGTTGTGCCATAGAGCATCACCTCCCAACTCCCACCACTGCACTGAATTAGCCCATGACCGATAACTCTGAGGATTATGAATGATGTGGATTTATTCCTGCAGTAACGACAGGTTTCTCCTCCTCTCTCTCTTTAGGTCTGTGGGCGTGCACAGCTGAGTGCAAGATCCTGGGCCATTCAGACCGCTGCTGGAGTCCCTCCTGCGGCCGAGCCAACCCTCACCCCTCTCCCCACCCTTCAGCACCCCTCTCCACCTTCTGCAAGAGCACGTCCTTGCCCAGGGATCCCCTCCGCAGGGACAACTTTTACCAAGCCCAGCTGCCCAAAACAGTGGGGCTTCAAAGCGTCTACGAGAAAGTGCTGCACAGGGACTTTGACCGGACGATCACACTCCTCTCCCCGCCACGCCCTGCACGGCTCCCCGACCTTCAGGAGATCGGGGTGCCCCTCTACCCAGCCCCCTCAACTAGATACCTGGGTCCCCAGACTGACACGGCTGAGAAGGTGTAACCCAACACGCTCCCCCGAGTACACACGTCCCTGCGCACACACGACTAGGTCACTCCTGAGAGCCTTTAAGTTATTGACGAGATCCGGTGTCGTACGTGTAAATATGCAAGATGTGCCTTAAAAATGAAGCTGTTGGGAAAGATTTCCAATCATGTCAGTACTGTTTGATATTTGCAAACGAAAAACATTGTTTGTAGTTAATGTAATTTTTATGAAATGTGCGGTATTTAAATTTTGTCCATGTTTTCTACATTTATTTTTTTTCTGCTTTTGGTTCACCCATGGCCTGCCATTTTTTGTAGTGTTTTTAAACCTGTACATTGTGTAATGTAATGTTTGTACATAATGAAAATTGGTTATATTTTTATATAATAAAATCTTAAAAAATGGGAATTCTTGCCAAAGGAGCTGTCTGAAAGACACAATAATAATAATTAATAATAATATCCTGAGTATGTAGAACCTTGTAAGGGAAATTCCTCTTTCATGGTGTAATAATAACCTAAGCAACCCAGTGTACTGAGAAGTTTGCCATGCCAAATGTGACTTGTATTTCTTGAGTCTGTGGTCAACTTAAATGTTATTTAATTGCCTTTGGTTCCTGTAATCTGTGTCACTGCTAAACACTAATAAAGGTTTTGTGATGTGTTGGAGGGATCTGTTAGTGGATTTCATGCTTCAGAGTGCAGAGGTCTTTACAGGTCAACAGAAGTTATTTTGTACAGAGAAATGCAGCATGGAGGAGCAACAATGATGCTACTTTTAGGCTTGCCCATCCTTCATCTCCGGCAGTGCTTCACTGGAGGCACTGGAGATTTTAATGATGGGCTACAGGGTGGGAGGCAGGGCTGTGGGATGGAGCTGGTCTTTGCTCCTCACTACCTGGTCTGAGCTCTTCCAGCCTCATCCTTCACTGGTGGGAAGCAGCGTAATTTTAGTGAAGCAAGTGAAATGATGTCCATCAACTGAAGTGTTTGTGCTGGGCAAATGTCTGCATCAGCAGTCGCTTCAGCACTTTGCTTCCTGATCTGGCCGAGATGTGAGTCAAGCTGCATAGGTATGGGCTTATACGTTTATTCCTTGTTAAGGCGGCCTCATTAAACGACAGTAACTTGCATTTTTGCATGTATATTTATACACTGAGAGGCATAAAATAGAGAAAGAACAGATGTTGACTATGTTGACTTTGTCTGTGCTACATATTTTGCCACTTCCTAGAAATGACGAAGGCCTGAAAAAAAATTATATCGAGCTTTGAAATTCCCTCCCCTCAAGGTTTCAAGTTAAAAGCAGATCTCAAATCCTTCTTCTGAAATCAGAATAGCATTGAATGAAACAAACTAAGCATGAGCACTTCTTCCTGTGTTCAAAAAAATGTTTATAGCAGAGATAATACTATAGTGGAGTTGTAATATTGGACTGAACTTTTCCAAAAGGAAGAATTGCTCTCACTTGGAGTATATAATTTTACATTTTGTACAAATCAAGAATCCAGAAATCTGTACATGATAAAGCTTTTGGGTTTTATCATGAATTCTTCAATTTTATGTCTAATTCGTGTTGTACATATATATAGAAGATGACTCACAACAAAAAATATAACGCCTTCTTAGGCATGAGCAAGGCCCTATTAGACTTTGTGTCTCAAAATGTAAGTAAAAAACAGTATCAGTATCCCACCTGCATGTCCCTTAACAGACAGATATTCCCTTTCTCCTCCCTCATCCAGCTTTCTCAAGGCCATGTAGCAAGAATGACAGAGCCTGATGAAGCTGCACACATGGGCTGAGTTTTAACAGGGGCTTCATAAAAGTCTCTGCATGGAGATTTGTGATGGGCACCAAGCTTTAGAGCCTGTGCTGTCATGTGCGTACTTGAAGGGAATTAAAATCCGTCTGATGCAAGACTCAACTGGGAAGCAACCTCTGTGTTACAGCTTTTATGGTCAGGAAAATAGGTGAGCGTCTCTGATGCTTCATCTAAACCTGGCAGTAAAAATCACGATGCATCTAATGAACTAAGAGGGTTGTCTTGGTTAAATTTAGAGCTGAAGTTGGTGCTGAAGGGTGGGTGCTGAGAAGGAAGGCTGGGAGCTTCTCTGCCGGCTAATCATCAGCGATGCAGAGCGGCAAGGCAGCATGTGAAGTAATTAGTCATAAGTCTGAATGCAGAGAGGGAAAGGCACTCTGTTAAAAAAGCAGGGCAGTCTGATAAGCTGGTCTTCCTCATCTAGTTCAAATGCCTGGGTTACGTACTACAGGACCTCCACAGCAGGTTCCTGGGCTCTCCTGGGGAGGCTGGCGGGAGGCAACCACAGCCAAAGGGCGGTTCATCACATTGAGTTGAGGTGCCAAATTCATGCTGTCACCTACAACAGAACCTGTGCGCTTCTATGAGTGGGTCGATGCTACTTGTTGCCTAACCAGGAGTTTGGGCCAACGCAATGTGAGACAGTCTTGAAATCAGAGGGAAATAAAGTAACTTATTCCTGTTCCCCAAGCAGCTTTCAGCAACAAGCAGCTACAGTCTGGCTGGGATCTGGGATCTGCCTGCTCTGAGGTCCTGTGTACTGCCAGTAAAATGTGGGATTCACCCACCAGGATACAAAGCTCAGCCTTTGTATCTAAGCTACCCATTGCAGGGACTCTCTGGTGAGTGGAAAGATAAGGACTTCTTCTGAGAGTGTCTTATCTTGGCTTGGAGACAGGCAATGGAGATAGCTCAGTTATTGAAGCTCCTGATCTCCCTGTCGCCTGTAAGAGTAAGGGGCAGCAGCCCAAACTCCTTTAACTTTTAGACACCTAAAATTAGGTGAGAGGCACCCCAAAGGTCCATCAGATAACAGCACACATAATCTGAAGTTCAGATGAGTGGAGAAGAAAGCTCAAGGCTTAGCTCCTGGGCAGAGTCCCTTGAAGTAAATGTTTGCTTCATCAATGCTATTTCACTGCATGTGTCCTAGTTTGTTTTTTTATTTTTCAATTAGCATAACTGAGTTTTTTGCTAACATTGGGCAGATATCCAGATCTGTTTTAATTTTTAAGAAATCAAATTCATTTTCTCAAAGTCGAGTCTGTTTTGCCCATGACAGTAACTGGTAGGTGATCTCCCTATATTTATCTTGATCGAAGAGCTTTTTCATCTGATTTTCTCCCCCTGCTTTGCAGAGGAAGGAGAGTGAGTGAGTGGCTGGGCAGGGGTCTGGCTGCTGGTCAAGATCAACCCACCACAAACACCAAAGAAACAAGATCCCAGAGATGCTTTCTGTGGCACGTCAGCCAAAAAAATAAAGTCAAAATCCCACTGACCTGCTCTTCTGTGCCTCTTGAATGCCTTTGAGGATGTTTTACATACAATGTGTGATGGAGTCAAACACCAGCATGAGGTGCCTAATTCTGTCATTGTACATGGCAGCAGACTAAGCCTCTGCCTGACACTCAGACACATGCTTGGTGGATATAGAAATTTGATGTGTTGAGTGTGCTGTCGCCAGAGGGAATGATCCACCTTTCTGTCCATCTCCAGCTTCACGTTCCCATGACTCCTTTGCCAACAGCACCCAGAAAAGTCACCTGCCCATGGGCCGATGTACAAAAGCACCAAAACTGGGTAGAGCTCTGCAGGCTTTGCTCAACCAGGGGTGAGTGAATATCAAATGCTGTCAGGGAGGGGGCAAAGAGGGAGGAGGTCCCCAGGGGCTGGGAAGGCAGAGCTGTGAATTTGGGCAGCAGCCAACAAGTAGAGCAGCCTATGTGAAATGTAAAATCTCTGGAGGTTTCTAGGCAATTTCAAAGTTGTCCAAGGAGGAACCTAATGCCTTTTGGATGCTTTGAAGGCTTGGCGTTACTAGTGATAATGCCACACCCCAATCACTCCCCAGCAATTCCCCAAACATCACCTAAGCCCAAATTTAGGCTGAAGAATGTGGACTGGTAACTATGGAGAAGTGTTACTTCCCACCATATCTGCCATATCTTCCTTATTTAAAATGATGCTTTGGAGAAGCTCCTTGGAGTTGGGTGTTCCCCTCCTTAAGTAGGAATAAGGATCCTTCTGCTTGCCCGGCCTTCCTGTTGGATGCAAAAAGCTGGTTTCGTACCACCACTCTCAGGGCTTCTGGGCCATGCGGCCCATCCAACATTAATCATATAGGGAGAGTTCACAGGGAGCCAGGAATCCTGGTGCAGGCAGGGAGGGATGCAGGGATCAGGAGTGGAGCTGGCTTTGATAGGTTTTCCCCCACTGCCACAGTGCCTGAGGTGGGTTAAAATCCTGGGAGCTGAATTGGAAAGGGAGCAGATGGCCACCAAGTTGAGAAAAGCAGTGACTTAGCCTGGCTGTGAGAAGACAGCACTTTCATTCATTTGGTAATCATTAGTTATTTTTGAGTGAGCATTAGCATCCTCATGGTCATGGGCATGAGCACCCATTTTAGCCTGCAGCAGGCAAGCCCTGCTTGCCAGTCAGCTCCTGTCACGGCAGACAGCTGGCTGCGGTACCCTGCCAGCACCTTTTGAGTAAAGAGGAGCCACCGACCCCACACACGAGGCAGGGAGGCATCCCTGTGTGGTGCTGTAGTCAAATGCTGTTTAAGGGTGCAGACATTTTTGTGGTAACTTCATCTTTCATATTTGAAGGTAGGTCTCTGTTCCAAGCCCAGTTGTGCCCCATTGCCTTAACCTAGACAGGATAAATGTGCTGGAGGCCAGAGGTGGAGGCTGTCTTCTACCTGTTCTACCCTCTGAGGAGACTGCTTCAGATCTCAACACAACGTCCACTTTCCAGCTAGCTCCAGCCATGGAACAGTTGATTCACAGCTTACAGGTGCTTCTTAAGTCAAGGTATTTGGCCTCAGCAATAAGGTTTTGTGGTCACACTTGTTCTCTGGGTTGTCTGAGAACCACAAGATCTGGGTATTTCTGTCCTGGCATGAGCACACAGGTGGCTGCAAGAGCTCCCAGTAGCATAACAGCAAAATCACCTCTAAGCTTTCTTCCAGATCTAAAGTAGACCTATGGTGGGAACAGCCCCTGTGCAGACCACAGACAGCTGCACACTTATGCTTTCACAACTTCCCAAGGGTGGATGGCCGAAAGTCAGGTGTTTGTTCCTGAAGCTCTCTGCCAGGCAGCCCCTGCCCACCTTCACTGAAACCCCAGCCTTGTGCTCCATCCCCTCAGGATGGGGCAGCTCTCTGAAAAACAACCAGCCCAAAGGGCCCTGCAGACCAGACCTTCCTTTCCCCACAAGCTCATGCTCTGTGTAGAAATACTCCCTATGGTTAAAGCAAAATGGCTCAGGGATAACTTGAATTTGCTCCAGCAAGAAGAGGGGAGTTCTGAGGGAGGTCAACAGAGGCCACGAAGATGCACAACTCTGTAAAACTCCACCAGAAGGACAGACAGACACAAAGAGAAGAAAGGGCAACAGCTTCCTCATTTTGCCTGAAAAACTCTTCTCCCTCTCACTCACAGTGAGAGGAAGACAAAAAAAAGCAGAGAATTTGAGGGGGGACAGGAGAGAAGGACCCACATGATGTGAGACTAAGCTGTCCAGAGGCTGCAAACACAAAATAGTTTTGGAGGACAATCCTCAGTGAAATAACCAATTTCATTATGTACAGAGGATCTTCAGCTTAATTCATCTTCTCTTTTTATTCAAAACATGTCCACTGGATTTGGAAGAAATTCAAGAATCTTGACCTTCCAAAAATCCTATGGCAGACATTAAGAGCAGGTTTAGTGGACAACTAGCTAGAGAATAGCATGAAGAGGCATCTCTGCAGATCAAGATTTTTAAATTGTTTTTGACTACAAATTTGCCACCGCCTGAATCTCTGTGTGTGGGACAACAGTGCATTTGGTGTGTGACTCCTGAGAGGGGGCATCCCATGCCCAATTCTTCGCTTTGGCTGCCAGAAAATAATTCATCAAGGTGTCCTCCCTCCCCAGAGTTTAATTTCACTGCTGCACCAAAGACGTTCCTCCTCCCTTCTCGGAGGCTAGACCACTTCAGAAATGGGATTCAGCCAGGGCTGGCAGCCTGCTGTGACCTTTGACTGTTTGAGCAATGCACAGTAATGAGAGATCTGAAATACTTCTGAACACACAGCTTGGCAGGATGTTAATTAAAACGGAGTAACACAACCTCTACCGTTTGCAGGGCCACAGCTCAGAGCACTTTATGAACGCCCAGGAGGTAAAGGAACATGTTCAAGGCCACACGACACATCTGTGAGAGAGCTGGGAGTAAATCCAAGTGCTTTTTGTTTACATATCAGCATACAATCTGCCATACACAATGAATCCAGGACAAGACCAGATGGATGCATCAGAGACCAGTGGCATGAGCAGGCAGAAAAATGGCTTCCAATCACTTTACTTCAAAAGAAAAGAGCATCTTGCCTCCATCCTCTCTCACCCACACCAGCAGCAAACGACCACTGTCCAAATCGCCTTTGTAAAGGTCCCTGCAGTCCCTCGTTCCCCCATCAGATGATAACAAAGAGGTTCAGTCTCTCGCTCCCAAATTCACGGCTGCTTTGGGCCCCAGGATGGCTGGGGTTCTGCTTCATTTTACCACCCTGATGTGACCTGGGTTTTCTTAGCAGTTATTTATTTTTATTTATTTAGCTGCATAAACTGATTATCCATGTAACAACTTTAATCAATTATCTGTGGCAAAGAACTTCTCTGCAACTTAATTAGCAAAGTTCTTCCCTGACCTAGCAATATCTGATTGCATCATATAAGAGCTTAACTTTGAAATGGCAACACAGTTCATTAAAAATAACTAATAGCTGCAGGGTTTAAAGATGTAAATGTTCATTTTCTTAATGAGAAAAAAAAGGGCATGCAGACTCTACCTGTCTATATTCATTATACTGTGTCCACATGGGATGACTCACATTTGCAAAACTCAGGTTTAATTAACATGCTTATTTTTACAATGATATTTCTCATTATAATAAATTAAATGTTTAAACAGCCAGTGCAAACATTTTGATCCAAGACAAAAATGCTTGCACAGTGCTAGTTTTAAGCATTTAATTTATTATAATCCTTTCCATAACAAATGCCTTAGAAGTTGATTTTTTCGCTGTGAAAGGCTATTAGTATTATTTCCTCTGGTAATGTTTAATCCAAGACAATCAAAAATGTAAGGCGTGAACAAAATTGGACTGGAAGCGATGATGATAAATGAGGGAGTGCAGGAATCTGCCCGCACCAGTGGCTGCGCCGGGGCCTGCAGCTGGTGCCGGCTCTGGGGCGAAGCTGCGCTCTGGCAGGACGCCTTGTCATTAGGAGCTTGTACACAAATTAATCAAAGCGTATCATCTCATCCCAAGCCCCTTTGGTCCCCGAGAGCGCTTCCTCCGACCCTACCCGCTGCGTACTCGGGGCTGGGGTCTTTCCGAAGGGCTCCTTCCTCTCGGAGTTTGCTGGTTTTAAACCAAGCCGGCTCTGGGGCGAAGCTGCGCTCTGGCAGGACGCCTTGTCATTAGGAGCTTGTACACAAATTAATCAAAGCGTATCATCTCATCCCAAGCCCCTTTGGTCCCCGAGAGCGCTTCCTCCGACCCTACCCGCTGCGTACTCGGGGCTGGGGTCTTTCCGAAGGGCTCCTTCCTCTCGGAGTTTGCTGGTTTTAAACCAACCCCCCACAGTTTCCCGGGGATGGATGTGGCTCCTGACAAGGGGTGCGGACAGGACACAAAGCGCCCCGGAAGCCCTTCAGTCAGCGGGACCCCCGCAAGTCCCGGCCGCTGCCGCTGGCTCCGGCCTGGGCCGCCGCTAGGTGGGGGTGCGGGTCCGGCGGTCCTTGTCCTGCCGACAGGGCCGGGCAGGCCCCGAGCTGGGGCTGGGGATAAGGGAGGCATTGGGAAACATCAGTCGTAAGTGGAAGGAGCAAATCCAGGAGGCTCCAGCATGCTAAAATCATGATGTCTTGCAAGTTTTAGGAGGTGCCTGGTTAATGCAGCTCCTTATTTTCATGGAGTTTCCAGCCTGGGCATGGGTGGGAACAGGAGACTTGGCCATGAAATCATGGCAGCCACTTTAACATCCACTGCTAATTTCTAAAAAGCTTCTGGCCCAGCTCCTGCATACCTGGGGTCCTGAGGCAAGCCGGGGGAGGGAAGGTGTCCTTTCCCACTTGGTGTAAATTCACCAAAGGCGATATTATTCTCCAAAGGGATGCCAGCTGAGTGAGCTCCATCAGCTCCCACCCAGCGCCAGGACTGGGGCATGAGGCTCCATGAGGGGGCGGACAGCAGGGCATGGCGAGGCAGGCTGGGGGCTTCCCAGGGACACGGGGAGAGCAGGAAGGGTGCTCAGCCTGGCTGGGAGCTGAGAGCCATCCTCCATCCCACTTTCCCTGTGTTTGTGCCCCCAGGAGACATCCCCTGCACCTCTGCAGGGGAAATTTCCACCTTTGAGCTGGAGCAGTGTTTGCAGAAAGAAACAGACTAGGAGGCAAAACCCTCTCAGTGTGGTCAGAAAGGAAAAGTCTTGCAAGGGGCAAAGCCAAGGCAGGGTCATGCAACCAGATGAAAAAAAACCCTTGTGTTCAAACCCCCTGAGCAACTGGAAACACACCCAGGCAGTGAGCGATCTGGTCTGGGGATGGGCACACAAGGACTCACTCTGGGTCCCCAGCATAAAGCTACTGGCATCCCCTGCCACCATCTCACCCTTGCATCTGGGAAAGCTCCCACCCTGGCTTGGTGGCCTGGATCTGATGTCAAATAACCGTAGCTGTGCAGGATATTTTGGTGATGCTGACAAGTCAGTCTGCAAGTCACTCCAGTTTAGTATGTAATTCAGAAGTTTATAATTTGAATTAATAAATAAATGAGATCCCTTTAGGGTATCTCATTACACTGTGAAGAGCATTAGCAAAACACGAGATGTCAATCATTTTAGCCAGTTGACAAGCTAGAAACCAGCCAATGGTCCAGGCTGAGCCAAATCAGCAAAGAAGAGAAATCTCTCCTGGATTTATCTAGGATGAATGACCACACCAGTGTTTTTTTTAAAGAAATGGGCACTAAAACATTCATGGACAAATTACTAAGTTTCCCCAAACCACTGAAATAAATTCAGGGGTTGCTCACGGTCTGACAAACGTCCTGCCAGAAGGCGCCCATTTATTTTTTATTGCTTGCTGCTTGACAAATCACTGCATTCACAAAAACTCAGCGGATTAATAAACTGATCCCACTGCTTAACTAATTGCGAAAAGCCAGAAAGTGATTTGAGTAGTAGTGCGATGGTCATTACAAAAATATCCACTGACTTTGGAAAATTGAGGGCACAACATTTTTACTTTAGAGGGCAGCTTTATGTAGGCCACAAAGTGCCTTGGGTATTTCTTAGAGTCCTCGAGTTTATTCATGTCTTATTTCCTCGGATATTCGGTATATTTTTCCAGCAGGCAAGAAACTGCGACTTCTGTGTACGAGTTTCATCTGTTCAAAATGTGAAAAAATATAGATCCCCTTAGCACATTCTGCTAGAGTAGAAGAAAAGTGTAAAAGAAAAATTCCAAATATGTAGATTTAAAAATAAAAACACAGAACTCTCTCCTCCCTGAAAGGGATTTGAAGCAAAAAATAAAAAAAAATCCTGGGCTACAGATAGGTCTAGACTTTAATTGTCGAGTTGCCTAAGAAGAATTGTTGGCCTGAGGTCATTTTAATCAGGTTGCATGTCAGCTTGCAAAATCTCCAAATTAGCTTACAGCTCCGGGAGAGAAAGATGTTTTTCTTTCCTGAAGAACGCAAATAGATTGTTGTGACATGTTCTCAGTCATCATGACAGATCAGATCCCTGCTCTGCGCTGTGAGCTGGGAACAAGGCAGCCGCTCCTTTGGAGACTTGGGCACCTACCAGTTTGTCAGAGTCAGGGATGGAGTTTATAGAAATCCTTCCGAAAGTGAGGTTTATATGCAAAGACTCTGATAAAAGAGATTGACCTTAATTGGGAGGCAAGTTTCTTTCACATTTTTTAACAACCTCCAGGCCTTTCTAGCTGTCTGATGAAAGGGAAGTTGTGAAAAGAAACAATCTGTATTTATGCAGCAGGAACTGAACTATCATATCCTGAGCTGTGCGGAGAGTGACAAGAAACCGACTCATCCTTTTTAAAAGAGGATTAATTTGCCATTTTCTTCCCAAGTTGGTAAAAAGTAAGGCTGTGGGTGGATTTCAAAACAGGCTGAGTACTTAGGTAAGCTTTTACAGCAGGTTCTGAGTCTGTGTGAGACTGCAGGTTGCTGTGGAGCAGCTGACCTGCGGTGTCAGGTCCCAGGTGTCCCTCCTACAGTGTCCCCAGCCTGTGTGCCCAGTTTAGTCCCTTGGCTCTAGCACATTTGGTCACTTTTTTCTTTTCAGTTGTCCACGTTCAGTTTTTCATCTGCATCAGTAAATGGCTCCAACCAGATCACAGGGGGGAGAAGAAGCAGGAGGACAGAAGCTGAGGTGGTGACTTGGTTTCGTCTTGACAGACCACCAGAAGGAGAGCCAAGTGTAAATTAATGACAACAGGCTGGTAGTGGGACGCATCTCACTTATCTGGTGGGTCCCAAGGGTCTGCAACTGAACTAGTAACCAGCCGTGTCTCATTCATAGGAAGAGGGAAAGAAATTGAAAAGAAAGAAATAGCTGCTGCCTCTTTCTCTTGAACAGTTCAGACACCTTACATAGGAAAAGTGACTTTGTCAGCGCTTGGTAGTGGCCAGGGGCTCAGTATTGCCTGCGGGTGGGGAAGGACACAGGTAGAATCAGGAGCCCTCCCCTGACACCCTGGCACACCACAAACATAGGCTCATGCCTGGCAGAGAAGGACCTGGGACTGCTTTGCCAAAACGGGAGAGGATGAGATAAGCAACAGGCACTTGTACATTTGCCACAAAGAAGTCATCCTGAGTAGTAGACATAAGACCTCCAGGTCTTTAAAATTGGATGGGACAAGACAGTGGGAGGACATCTCTGGTGAGACAACCCCTGGCACCAGGAGAAGAGACTGTATTTCCCCGTCCCCGCTTTTTCCTTCTGTGACTCTGCAGGCCAAAAGAAGTCACAACCATACGTCTCTGGTTAGAAGCTGCCAGTTTCTTTCTCCCAAAGGCCCCCACATTGACAGCAGAAAAAAAATCTTCATCTTCCCTCTTGTACGAGTTTGAGGACTTCTCTTTTTTTATTATTTTTGTTCCCTGGCTGCCTGCCATCAGCCCTGGTGGGACCCAGGGCAAGGCAGCAGTGCCACGCAACCCAGATATCAGCAAACCGTTAATCCCAAGGGACAGACCCCTGGGGTGAGATTCCCGCTGCAACTTCTCCAATTAGATGGCTTACCTCCTGCTTTGCCTCTGCTTTAGCCATTTCAGACCTAACATATTTTATAGTTCAGCCTCCTAGTTAAACGGCTGGGAAGCTCTGGATGTAAGCACGCAGAGATTACTGGTTCAATAATAGTCGGGCAGATTGGCTTTACTTCATTTTGCTAATAAAGCTGCAAAATAAAGCTGTTGACTCTTCTTTCAGCAGCATCAGCCCCATGAGGCTCTCCTACATCTCGCCTGGTGATTAGAGCAGAGGGCTGAGAACACGGGTCCCTAGTTCAGCCTTTAATGAGCCGCCCGTTCAGCGCGTTTCACTCGGGGCTCTTGACCTCTTTGCACCTCAGCCAACTCAGCTGTAAAACTGGCTCAAGGGTGGACCTCATGGAAAGCAGCCACTGTGCCCCACTTGAGCCCCGAGTTCAGGTTTCATGGGTAAACACAAAATAAAAATCAACAGCAATTTGAATCTGCAGTGACCCAGCTCAAATGCCACAAGGACATCAGGCTTTGGCAGTGTAAGCAGCGCCAGTCTCTGGGGTCCCCCAATACAATGTCAGAGCAGATCTAAGTAGTGTCCCTGTGATTTGTGCTGCAGTGAAGAAAAAAAAAATAAAAGGTGTTGCAGAGACCAGCACAAATAAGGCAACGTGTTGCCAACTCTGGTACCTGGGTACATCAACACCTTCAGCACTGAGCAGTGCTGGGAAAACCTGGGTGGCATGTGTCCACCCAGATGGGGATGTGGTCCCCAAGCTGAGGGGAATGAGGTTCCCATTGCTCTCTTTATCTTTGAGACATGGAACAGTCTGCAGCCCATCCAGGAAGGCCCCTCATGGAGAAACCAGCATGAACAGGACAGGAAAACCTTAGTGCTCTCTAACACCAAGTCAAAAACATTTCCAAGCTGTCCCACAGCCAGGATGACTGCGTCTGCTGGCATTTCTGTCAGCACTCATTGCTCAATGCAACAAGAAGAGGTGTAGGGTAAACTCACATCTGGCACAGTTTGTTTCCTGTGCAACACCTCCTAGATATGACAGGGATGCTGAAGAGAAGTCCTGCCTCAGCTATCTCACACAATTACAGAATCACAGAATATTAGGAGTTGGAAGGGACCTCGAAAGATCATCCAGTCCAACCCCCCTGCCAGAGCAGGATCACCTAGACTAGGTCACACAGGAACGCGTCCAGGCGGGTTTTGAATGTCTCCAGAGAAGGAGACTCCACAACCTCTCTAGTCAGCCTGTGCCAGTGCTCTGTCACCCTCACAGTAAAGAAGTTTTTCCTCATGTTCAGATTTAACCTCCTATGCTCCAGCTTGCACCCATTGCCCCTTGTCCTGTCATTGGCTGTATCTGAGAAGAGGCTGGCTCCTTCCTCCTGACATTTGCCCTTTACAAATTTATAAACATTAGTGAGGTCTGACCCTGCCCAACACATACACATTTCTACTCACATGAAACACTTTGTTTTCTCCCAAAGTTGAGAACAATCAAGTGCTTTTTTCCTTTTAAATGGCAGGTCAGGCTTGGTGGTGGCATAGAGGAGCCAGAGCTGCAAAGGTGTCACTTCATGGAGGGGCAGTGCAGAGGGAGAGGCACCATCCCTTGGGATTTCAGCAGTGTACATGCTGTTTGTCACAGCAGGCTTGGTAAAATGGAGCAAGAAACTGTTTTCAGGCAAAGCAAGAGCATCTGGGAACTGCTCAGTCCAGTCCCGTGGCAGGGCTGTTCGCTCCCACACCTTCACTGCGCTTCCTCATACTGTCCTCCACTGTGTACCCATGTGGAGATGAGACTCCCGAACCAGAAAGTTCTCCCCTGAGCACCAATGAAGGTCCCATATGTAATTTTCCGAATACGTCATTATCCCACCTTGCACCATGCAGACATACACAACCAAGCACAGGCTTGGAAAGGGCTGAGGTTAAGAACTGTCTTATAAAGCCTTCTCCATGCCAGGGACCTACCACATGTAACTTCAGCTGCCCTACAAAGTGCCCTTCAGTGACTGGTGACCGATAGGTGTGGAGAAGAGGCTGGCATGAGGTGTCTGCTGGAGTTGGGAAGGTGGGTATTTGCACAGTGTTTCCACTGTACAACACGCTCGGATTGCTGTGGGTGGCTGGGCGTGAGCACAGGCCTTCAGCGTACAATGGAGATCTCTGTTCTGGTGTAAGGAACTTTTCGCTGAGGATTTTCCATCCCTTGAGGAAAATACACTAACAGGTTTTAAATAATTAAACAAATCACATCGCAGGCAAACCCAAGTTGATCTTCAAAAGGCATTATCCTCAGAAGGCAAGAGAAATGCCCAGTGCTTTACACTTTCCTGCGGCCCCTTCACACATTAACCAATTCATCGCACAAGGGGCCACCCAGCTGCATCTCGACCACAGAGCAAAGGCTATGCCAGTCACCTCCGTCTTTAAAACCAGTACTGCCACATCTGGGGGCCAGGTTTCTTCAGCACCAGCAAGTGGGGGCAGTGGGGGAACAAAGCTCTTTTCATCAGGCCAAGCTTTCACCGAGGATGTCATTCCCACAGAGCCACTTGCTGGTCTTGGCCAGGAAGAGCAGGCTTCCTTTTTGGACACGAGATGCTGTGGGGCAGCTGCAGACACCTTCTTGCAGGAAGGGGAAATGATGTGTGTTCACAACCAGGGACAAGTTTGGCTTTCTGTGGGCAAAGGCAAGGAAATCAGATACCTTAAGCATTTCCTCTGGGCCACTGAGGCCATGTATGATGGAGACCTTCAAAGCAAGGAAGGCAGAGCAGCTGCAAGGCAGTTCTCTCCACCTAGAGCAATACTGCAGATCATTTATCCAGCTGTCTGCAAGCTAACTCTTCTTTTACCCCAAAACAGCCCCAAAAGTGCCTAAAGACAAGTCCTTACTGCTTCTCCCAGACTGTGTGTGGACGGGCAAGCAGCTTGAGGTGGCAATCAGAAGGTCTGTCAGCAAGGAGAAAGCCTTGCCAGCAAGGAGCAGTGAAAGGCCAAGCCCAATCTCAACCCTTCCTGACGTCCCACCAGCCCAGCAGTGGGACTGGGCATTGCCCCTGCACTCGCAGGATCCCATGGAAGACAAACTGGTGGGCAGAGGCCACGGTCACCCCCTCTCCAATTAGTCTGGTTTCCTGCAGTGGTGTTTTCCAGCTCCTCAGCTCTCCCCCATGCCGTGCATGACCCAGAGCAGATGGACTATAACAAGTGGAACTTAAATTATTTGACAGTTCCCCCTTTTGGGATTAGGGAGAGGCATGGACGTGGCTGTTCATGGCACCATGGGGCATGGTGAGAAGCAGGTATGTGCTGGGGGACCTGGGGGCAGCCGTGGCTCTGAGTGCCATGGCAGCCCCCTCTTCCCAGAAGCTCATGGTCCCTTCTCCCACCTCACCTGGCCTCCAGGTTCACGGGCTGCCATTCCTTCCCTCCCTCCATCCCTTGCTCTTCCAGGCTGTCCAAGGTGAAAGGTCCCCAGATTTTGTCATGTTATTTCTCAAGCATTTGCTCCCCTCAGCAGCCCACATCAGACATGCATAAGGACCCCACTGCTCCAGGCTTACCAAATCACATATTTGGGAAAGGAGATCAGCCTAGTCAGGCCAAAATGGTTATTGTTGCTGTTGCTAGAGCTTGGTTTTGTAAGGAAAGCCATGGAGGGAGGAGAGGGAGTGTGCAGAAGTTACAATTGCTCTTGGTCTCTCTTTACCCTATCTTTTATCTCTCAGGGAAATATTTATCCAAGTGGTCCATGGCTCCAGTTGAGTGATGCCACTGTCTGCTGGATTTTCCAGCAAGAATTTACCTTTTTCTCCACTGTGTCCCACCTTAAGCATGGAGTTCCTCAGAGGGAATGCAGCGCACACAGCCTTCAGTGAGGAACAGAGACGCCCTGGACCACCTCGATGGAGATGTCGTAGTCTCCATGGTCATTTCTGAGCAGTCTCAAGAAAAGGGATGTGAAGCAACCAAAAAACATCAACGCAGTACACTGAAATTTAGCAGAAGACTTGGTTCTTTATTGGTTCTTTTACTCTCCCAGGTTTGGTTTCTTAAATTTGATGTGAGGGAGGGTTTTTTTGGAAGACTTTTTTTAAGTAGAGATCTGAATCTGGGGGAAGAAATATTACAGATCAGATCAAAAAAAGCCTGATGTAAGAGGCTAAATGAAAGAACAGAGCGTAGGTGAATAGGGATTAAACTTGCTAGAATCAACCCTCGCAAATGTCTCACGAAGGTAATGAAAGCAAAAAAAGAAAACCTGTTTAAAGTGTTGTCAGAAGGGTGAGTAAAATATACATTTCAAGAGATTGGATTTGTGAAAAACACTGTGGCGCTGCAGGCACCTCCGGGACAATCTCATTGGAAACATTCTTTAAAGTCAAGTCATGAAATTATTAGAAGAACAGTGCATAGATCAAAAAAAAGAGAAATACAGCTGATTCATGGGTGCTTTTGGATGGGGATGAAGAGGGGAGAAGCCAGGCTCGGCCTTTGCTACAAAGTGGAAAGAAACTTAGCAGATTTCTCATCATAGTGTAAAGAAGCCTCTGGGAAAGAAACAGATTGACGCTACCAAGTTGTTTAAGATAATAACTACCTCCAAAGCACAAAGCCGTGGTTGGAGGTTAAGAAAGAAAGTAGCCTATGAGCAATTTACACAGAATGCCTACAAAAAAAGACTACATTGTCAGAGGTAGGAATGAAAGCACATAATGGCAGCTAGTTATTGTATTTTATTTCTTTAATTCAAGGAAAACAGAAGGCACAGCCACTAGCTAAATTAAGAAGAATAAGATGAAGACATATGGATAGATGGGATTCAGCCTTGGGGAAAAACAAATCAGCCTGTAGTGTCCTGGAGTGAAGAAGAGCAAACCATGATGGGCCATATGTCCTCACTCGACTGCAGGAGAGAAGAGAAAGGATTCGGGATAAGATGGGTTCTCACCGAGCATGTTTCAGGCCATTCTTTTGTCCTGGTTTCACTGGGGTAGAAACATAGAATCCATTTTCCATTCAGGAAAGCTGCATTTAGAGAGGGCAACAGCACTGGAGTCTGTGAGAACAAAGTTGTGAGACACTTCGTTTTATTTGTGGCCAGCCCTCATATGCAGGTTTCCACAGTGATCGAGGTCTTTAGCAGGTTTGAGTTCTCCAGATGCAGAAGCTGGGGGAAGCAAAAGATGGGGCAGCTGACCCACGCTGGCCGACAGCAGTATCCACACCATAAGCATCACGCTCACTATGAATTGGGGAGTTTGCTGGGGACGGCCCTCTCTTTCCTCAGTGGTAGCCATCCCTGGAGGATCTTGCCCATCATTCTGCTCCTGAGGCCTGCTGCCCCTCCTCGGGTGGGGAGGGGTCATCAGGTGAAAGAACAAGAGCCGAAATGAAGACACCTTTAAAGCAGGGCCAGCTCATCTGCGCTGTGCCGTCCTGCCAGGGGTGCACTCCAAGCTGAGTGAACGGGGGTGCCCGTCTTCTCCAGAGGGTAGCATCAAAGCAGAAGACATTGCAGAGCCTTCCAGGGAGAATTTCACAGACTGCCAGGAAAAAGCAACAGTTTTGGTGCTTGAAATTTCGTGTGTTGCTGGTCAGAGAAGGGAGGACGGTGTCAGCACACCCCGTGCACAGGGCAGGGGAGGAAAAAGGAAGCATCTCAGGGGCACCACAAGGTCCAGGGCCACCGCAGAGAGGAGAGTTGTGGTGATGACATGCACGCACTGTTTTTCATCCTTTGGTCTCGCTGCCAGCAAGAATCCCTAGAGTTTCTCAAAATCCTCAGGCTGTCACGGATTAAACACCAAAGCCAAGGTTTTCTTTTTCTGCAGGACTTTTTTGCCCCAAAGAGCCTCGGTGATTTTGAAGAGACATCAAATAAATGGGACCTGAATCAGCACTGTGTTATGGTGGTGTAAACCCATGGGAAAGAAGAGCAGTGAATCAAGTGCCTGGTCTCAGTAGCACTCACAAATTTCTGTTCAGGCCATCACAGAGTTCAAATAGCTATTTGGGAGACTTAGAAAATGAAGATAAAACACATAAGGCACCACAAGAGACTTACAAAAAGGCGCACAGCATCACCAAATCCTTCTCATTTTTAATATTTCCATTTCTCCTTGTGAACTTTTTCTTTAAACTGAAAAATAATGGGAAAATGTGCTTCCTCGAGACAAGCCAGTGCTATCGGCTAAGCAACCTCAAATTCATCGCAGCACTCCGAGTACTCTGGAATGCTTTTCAGCCCAGAGGATAATAGTCTTAGACGAGCAGAAAGGCTGTCCTGTAAAAGGCTGTTATTATGATTTCCAGTCTCAGAAGTTGGCTTAATCCAGCTGAGCACACACATGTTATTTAGAGAGAAGCCCGAGCTCAGACACCAGTATCATCATCATCTTTATTGCAAATGAAGAATTCAGCCGGTGAAAGGCAAGTCACAGGGGTTTTTTTGTCCTAAGCCCTGCAAACAGTGACTGTCGTGCTCTTCCTTGCGCTCAGCAGTGAGTGTCTGGAGCTGCTGAATGCCGGGCTGTTTGCACAGATTTGCATCCAACTGAAAAATCCCGGTTCCTCTCTTGTCACCTCATCAATCAAACGGCAAAAGATGCGCTCCCCACACCCACCAAGCGAAACAGATCTGTGCCTGCACAAAAGGTGAGGCATGAACGTAGGGGTTAACTTGAGAGGGTAACCTGCAAATGACACAACAGGAACATTTTGTGATTTCTCTTCTGTCTGCCTGCAATTTCATGCTGCTCTTCCTCTGCCTGTGGAACAAAAGAAGAAGAGGAAGCGATGTTCTGAGTTGGGAAAAAAGAAATCTGGGATTGTTCCCTGCGTGAGAAAAATATGTTTGGAGGATTACTCGGGAGATTTGCACCTTGACTCGAGGAGGAAAACGCTGCACAGCTTCTCTCCCAGGGTCTGGGCAGAACGACTCCCTCCGAAAGGACCGGTTCCCCCACCCACACCTCCCACACCAGCAGGACCTATCTCACACCCCAGCTCACCAAGGACCAACAGCCGGGCACCCGTCCCTGCAGATGAGCTCGTGACTGGGACTGTGGGAGTCTTCCCATGCCAAAACCTGCCAGGGCCACCACTGCACCATCAGTAGGGTGGGGGTCAGCCCTCCAACCCAGTCCTTTGTGTTCTCAGGGGTGATATCGCATCTCACCACACAGCACCTGAGGTCAAGGTGCCTCTGCCAATATTCAGCATAAAAGGATTAATTTCATCCATTCATCCTTGCACCGATGGTGTGCAGACAATGCACCCTCAGCTGCCCTTTTGCCAGCCAAAATGGTGCAGCCTCCCTCTTCCCTGTGCACCTCAGTAAGTTCACAAATGACACTAAGTGGGTGGGAGTGTTGATCTGCTCGAAGGTAGACAGGCTCTTCGGAGGGATTTGGACAGGCTGGATCAGTGGGCCGAGGCCAATGGCATGAGGGGAGGTTTAGGTTGGATATTAGGAGGAATTTCTTTACTGAAAGGGTTATCAAGCACTGGCAAAGGCTGCCCAGGGAGGTGGTGGAGTCACCATCCCTGGAGGTGTTCAAAAGATGAGTAGATGTTGTGCTTAGGGACATGGTCTGGTGGCAGACTTAGTAGCACTGGATCGATGGTTGGACTCGATGATCTTAGAGGTCTTTTCCAACTGAAACCAATCTATGATGCTGTTCGCATCCCGGGGAGGATGTTGGACACTCATACGGGTACCAGGATGGGTGGACATCTGCCCCGCCACCTCAGTCTCAGGGAAGCAGCTCAAATGAGCCAAACTCCAGCGAGCAGCAGCTCTTCCTCGGCAAGCGCTCCCTCGCTGGCACGTTTTCCCACGGAAGGCAAGCACAGGGACCTTAAAATAAATCTGTCTTTTTAAAGTGGCAATGCTAAATGGAGGGCTGAGATCAAAGGCTGGGATTCTCACACTTTGCCAAGACAGACATATCCATTCACGAGATTTTTGGTCTAACAAAATACTTGCTAATGAAGAGGATCATAATTTTATTAATAGCCCCAACCTACAACAGTCTGTCATTCAAGAGCGGGCTAGAATATGCCCTAGTTTAGGAAGTTGCACAGTAGGCTTCGTTTTTGATTTAATGAGCTGTGATTGTGTTTATTTTTGGCGGCAACTGTGCTGGTTAAATTATTGTTCAAGGTCTGATTGTTAACGACAGCAATCGACAGGAAAGATGAATTTGGGTTGAAAGGAAGGAAAATAGGGATCGTGTCTCCGGGATTCGGTCCCGAAGCACGTGGAGGCACGAGGACCAGCAGTTGCGTTGCTTGATGGTGGTTTTTAAGCTACTGGTCCCATCAGTGAGGGAATTTAGACATGAGAAACAGCAAAGATTTTTGCATTTATGGAGTGGGGCACTGAGGAGCAGCAAGTGTAGGAAATCAAATGCAGGGGCCAAATCTGCCTCTTCGAGGCACGCAGGGCTGAGATGAGCCATGGTGGAGCAGGATCATCTCCTGACCACTGCTGTCAAGAACCCAGAAGGTTTAAGGTGGGTAATGTCAGTGGCCTGCCGTGACTGAGCAAGAAGACATAAACCTGCCCCATAAGCAAAATGGAGAGGAGAGGAGAGGAGAAATGTAAATGGAGATGTATACTTCAGAAAACAATTGCTGTTGCATAGATGGTTAATGTAGGCACTGCTCCGGAGTGAGATGGGGCCCCACATGCCAGGGCCTCCCCAGTTTATCAGCATCACCAGTGCTGTTCCAGTGCTGTTGCCTGTCTGGGAAACTGGAGCTGGGCCACCAACCAAGCAGGGCAAGGCAGAGCAGGGCAGGGCAAAGCAGGGTAGGACACAACTGAGACTGCAACCCCTTTCATGCTCTTTTTTTGCAGCTGATACATTTCCCCTCTGCTTCCAGCCTTCCCAAGGGTGCTCTGCTCTGTGTTTGGTAACATCAGCCTCAAAGGGGTCCAGCACTCCTTGTTTTCCAGCACAAAAAGGTGCACACACAGACACACGCATGCACATTTAGGTACAGGTGGGACATCCACACAATGCATGAAGGGCAGACAGATGAGGACAGACACACACACAGACACACATGGCTAGTTGTAGCCCGGAGTTTAAGCTTCCCATCTACAATATTGGAATGAGCAAATAGATGCAGATGAATGTCCTTTCCAACCCAGATTCCCCTGTGGTGCTACTGTACTTCAGATGCTCAATTCCCTCCCCCCTCCAAGCATCATGAGTGATGAGGAAATTAAAGAAATCCCAGGGATACGTCCACTTTAGAGGTCAAGGCACAAGGTACCCATGACCTTTTTAAATGCAAAGATAAATTTCCTCCCACACTTTGCCTCCACTGAGCCTGCGCCAGGCCTGCGCTTCCTGGGGCGCAGTTGGCAACAGGGCTGGGTGCCTGTGTCACACACAGAGATGCAGGGATGCAGTCACCCAGCAGCAGCTCCAGCGCCTGCAAATTCATGTGACAAGTGTAAAAAAGCAGTTTAAATGCTGCTCTGTCTTAAAATGCTGCTTTTTATGATGGTCGTCTGTCTGCCGGGGCACCTCTCCTTCCCACAGTGGCGGGCGGGATGTGTGTACTCCCTACACCCCTGAATCCCACCCCGTCTCCAAAGCTGGAGGCAAGCCCCAGGGATGGGATGGGGGGACGCGGCTGGGGTTGGGGATCACAGCTCCGGGGAGCTCCGACGGCTGCTGGGTAGCTCAAGGGGCTCATTGTGGCTGGGAGAGGGGCGGTACTGCCCTCCCCGCCGGCCGGGGCGGGCCGGGGCGGTGCTGCCCCCCCTTCGGGGCCGGAGCTGGGGCCG
>NW_010208127.1:0-2416 GCF_000695765.1 Mesitornis unicolor
GACCTCCTGGACGCGGCCAAGAGCGTGGTGAAGGCGCTGTTCCTGCGGGAGAAGTACATGGGGCTGTCTCTGCAGAGCTTCTGCAAAACCACCGCCCGCTACCTGCAGGAGCTCTCCGAAAAACCCCTGGAGACCCGCGGCTATGAGGAGGTGCCCGAGACTCCCGTGGCAGCCGGTGAGCGGGGGGACGTCACTGGGGGACGTGGTGGGGCTGGGACACGTGGGGCTGTGTCCGTGCGTCCGTCCTTGCTCGTGGTCACCGTGCACGGGGAGGGGGATCCAGGGGTCCAGGGCTGTGTCCCCTCGTCCTGGTGGGCACCAAGCTCATGGGGTTGGATGTGTCCATGTCCCTGTGTCCATGTCCAGGTGTCCATGTCTGTGTGTCTGTCTTTCTGGTCACCATGCATGGGGAGGGGCATCCAAGGGTCCAGGGCTGTGTCCCCTCATCCTGGTGGGCACCAGTCTCATGGGGTTGGATGTGTCCATGTCTGTGTCTGTGTGTCCATGTCTGTGTGTCTGTCTTTCTGGTCACCATGCATGGGGAGGGGCATCCAAGGGTCCAGGGCTGTGTCCCCTCATCCTGGTGGGCCCCAGTCTCATGGGGTTGGAGGTGTCCATGTCCATGTCCCTGTGTCCATCCGTGCTCGTGGTCACCATGCAAGGGGAGGGGGATCCAAGGGTCCAGGGCTGTGTCCCCTCATCCTGGTGGGCACCAGTCTCATGGGGTTGGAGGTGTCCATGTCCATGTCCCTGTGTCCATCCGTGCTCGTGGTCACCATGCCTGGGAAGGGGGATCCAGGGGTCCAGGGCCGTGTCCCCTCATCCTGGTGAGCAGCAGCCTCATGGGGTTGAATGTTCTCCCCTCACACTGGGACTGGGGGTGCTGGAGGGGCTTTTTGGGAGCCAGCCGATGATGCGTGGGCCGTTGGGTGTCTCCTGGCCGCAGATGCCCCCGTGCACCCCCCGTTTGCGGAGCAGCACCCCTACGAGAAGTGGGACCCCCAGACCATGCCGGCCGACCTGGGCTTTGGGCTGAAGATGGTGGACGGTGTGGTGCACGTCTACACCAAGCAGGACCTCACCGACAAGTGAGCCGTGGGGCTGGGGGTGTCTCTCACTGGTGTGATGAGTTTGCTGGGGGACAAGGGGACTCTGCTGGACCCTGTCCCCTCATGTCACCTCCTCTGTCCTCTCCCAGGAGCACAGAGCTGGACCTGCCGTACCCTGACCTGCAGGAGTTCATCGCCGACATGAATTTCCTCATGGCTTTGATCATCAACGGGCCCATGTAAGGAGAAGGGTCCCACCATGGGGGGGTCTTGGGGTGGGGACAGAACCTTGGGGACAGCACCAGAGCCCTGTGCAACTCCCATGCCCGTGTGTCCTTCCTCATGGTCACCGTGCATGGGGAAAGGGAGAGTCCGGGGCTCCGTCCCCTCTTCCTGATGGGCACCAACCTCATGGGCTTGGATGTGTCTGTGTCCCTGTGTCCGTGTCCCTGTGTCCATGTCCCTGTGTCTGTCCTTGCTCATGGTTACCATGCATGGGGAGGGGGATCCAAGGGTCCAGGGCTGTGTCCCCTCATCCTGGTGGGCACCAGCCTCATAGGGTTGGATGTGTCCATGTCCTTGTGTCCATGTCCTTGTGTCCATCCTTGCTCGTGGTCACCATGCATGGGGAGGGGGAACAAAGAGCCCAGGGCCACATCCCCTCATCCTGGTGGGCACCAACCACCTGGGGTTGGATGTGTCTATGTCCCTGTGTCTGTCCTTGCTCATGGTCACCATGCATGGGGAGGGGGATCCAAGGGTCCAGGGCTCCGTCCTCTCATCCTGGTGAGCACCAACTGCATGGGGTTGGGTGTTCTCCCTCCTCTCCCCCCAAATTGATGCCACCTCCCCGCCTCGGGCAGCAAATCCTTCTGCTACCGCCGGCTGCAGTACCTGAGCTCCAAGTTCCAGATGCATGTCCTGCTCAACGAGATGAAGGAGCTGGCGGCCCAGAAGAAGGTCCCGCACCGCGACTTCTACAACATCCGCAAGGTGCCCCCCGGCTCGTGGTGGTGGTGGTGGTGGTGGGGGGGTCCTGGCTGGAATGGGGAGCACTGGGAGGGTCTCAGGGCTGAGCATCGCCTCTGGCCGCGCAGGTGGACACCCACATCCACGCCTCGTCCTGCATGAACCAGAAGCACCTCCTGCGCTTCATCAAGCGGGCCATGAAGAAGCACCTGGATGAAATTGTCCACGTGGAGAAGGGCAAGGAGCAGACGCTCAAGGAGGTCTTCGAGACGATGAACCTCACCGCCTACGACCTGAGCGTGGACACGCTGGACGTCCACGCGGTACAGGGGACATCCCCAAATCCCAGGGGGGAGCAGGGTCTCCAGCCCATCCCTGGCCGTGGTGGGGGGGGATCT
>NW_010208127.1:2571-2825 GCF_000695765.1 Mesitornis unicolor
TTCAATGCCAAGTACAACCCCATCGGCGAGTCCATCCTGCGCGAGATCTTCATCAAGACGGACAACCGCGTCTCGGGGAAGTACTTCGCCCACATCATCAAGGTGAGCAGCCTGGGATGCTCGGGGTTGATGTCCCACATCTCCCTCCTTCCGAAGCCCAGGGTGGCAGTGCCACCCGTGTCCCCCTTTCCAAGGGGTGACACTCGCCGCTCCCTGGCAGGAGGTGATGTCTGACCTGGAGGAGAGCAAGTACC
>NW_010208127.1:2856-3186 GCF_000695765.1 Mesitornis unicolor
GGGAACAAGCTGGCGCGCTGGGCTGTCACCCACCGCGTCCACTCCAACAACGTCCGCTGGCTCGTGCAGGTGCCCCGGCTCTTGTGAGTGATGGGGGGGAGAGACCTTCAACTGGGACCACGTCCTGGGTGGGGAGACCAGGGACACACCGCTGGTGGGGTGGGATGGGGATGATGGGGATGGAGGATGAGGATAAGGATGGGGATGGGGATGGAGAATGGGGATGATGGGGATAAGGATGGAGATGATGGGGATGGGGATGACGGGGATGGGGATGGGGATGACGGGGATGGAGATGACGGGGATGGGGATGGGGATAATGGGGATGAC
>NW_010208128.1:0-1838 GCF_000695765.1 Mesitornis unicolor
GGTGCTCGTGTCCCCCCTTACCGAGCAGCGTCCCGGGGCCAGAAGGACCCAACCGGGGTCTGGTGTGAGCCCACGGCCTCTGGGTCTGGGCCTGGGCACCACAGCAGAGCTGGGGTCCGTCCCCTTGGAACCTCTTTGCAGGAGACGGGGAGACATGTACGTGTCTGCATATAGAAATAGATAAAGATAATACGGTATATGTAGATGATGTAGGTATAGGGATATGGAGATAGCATATAGGTATATAGATACATAGATATAGGAGATGTAGGTATAGATGCTATAGATAGAGGTGTAGATATAGGTATAGATGATATAGGTATAGATATAGGTACAGATATAATTATAGGCACTGGTATAGGCAGAGACAGACATAGATATAGATAGATTAGATATAGATAGAGGTATAGATATAGATAATATAGATATAGGTATAGAGGTATAGATTATATAGATATAGATAGAGATACAGATAGAGATAGAGATAAAGAGATATAGATATAGATATAGATATAGATATAGATATAGATAGATAAAGAGATAGAGATAGAGATAGAGATATAAATATAGATAGATATAGATATAGATATAGATATAGATATAGATATAGATATAGATATAGATATAGATATAGATATAGATATAGATATAGATATAGATATAGATATAGATATAGATATAGATATAGATATAGATATAGATATAGATATAGATATAGATATAGATATAGATATAGATATAGATATGGATATAGACATAGACACAGACATAGACATAGACATAGACACAGACACAGACATAGACATAGACATAGACACAGACATAGACATAGACACAGACACAGACACAGACATAGACATAGACATAGACATAGACATAGACAGACATGGTGGGATGAGGCAAAGAATCAGGAGAGTAAAAGTAGAATAACTTGTCAATCGAGATAAAAAATGCTTAATAATTAAAATAAACCAAACGGAAATGATAATAATAACAGCAATGAACTGACAGCAATACGAACAGCGATAATGGTAACGAAGCAGTCAAGGTTCTCCCCAGCTCACACACGGCACTGCCCGTACGGCAATGGCAACGCCGTGGGGAGCATCAGGAACCGAGATGGGCACCGGCACCAAGGGGAGGGATCAAAGAAAGGAAGGGTCGTCCCCACAGACTCCCCAATTCCCAGTGCTGTGACTATTATGGGATAGATCCATCTGTATGGGGCAGCTTGGGTCACACCGGGTCATCTGTGCTGGGTCCCCTGACACAGAGTCCTGGGCTCTCGCTTCCCCCATCCTCTTGTGCAGAGAGAAGGGGAAAAAACCCACAACAACAACAACAAAACCCCACAGAACAAACTATGAAACCATGTGAATATTGGCGTGTTACCGTACCAGTCACAGAACAAAACCCTTAGCAGCTCCTGTGAGGAAAAAACCCAAAACAACCCCCCCAGCAAAACCAGGACATCGGGACAGAATTTGGAGCCAGTGTCCTGTTGGGGAAAGCCGCAGCTCTGCCGGGGCGGTGGTTCTCTGTTAATGGGAACACAGCGATAAGGCCCTTGGTCACGGTTTTTGGCTGGCACTGCTGTGCGGTGACCGAGGTCTGGAGATAACCAGGACAGGAAGCCGCCCCAGTCTGCCCGGTTATCATCGCTCCACACCATTAACACCACGTCCACCGTAACTGGGGGGTTTGTGGGGCCGGCTCTCCCTCTTCCATGGCTGCCGTCTGCAGAGGGACCCGTCTGCCCTCCCGTCCCCGTGGCCTGTCCCGCTGCGTCGGCTGAGGACAACGCGTTGTACTTTGCATCAGTACCACTATTAATATTA
>NW_010208129.1:0-15206 GCF_000695765.1 Mesitornis unicolor
ATTCTGTGATTCTGTGATTCTGTGAACCACTAGGGTTGGTAGTCACAGGATGGCATATGGCCTAACAGCAGTGAAGCAGGGCAGCAGGGAGAGTGGGGCCAAACCATGAGAGGAAAGAAGAGTGAATGTGAGAGCTTTGCAATACACCACTGATCGGGGAGTGGAGGGCTCAAAGGTGCATCTTCAGAGGACCATTTCTAAGGAATAGGTTGGGATAAAAGGGTCCTTGGTGTGGTGCAGGTTGTTCTTATGAGAGGCACTGGGTATGGGACTGTGTTCAGAAAGACATGGCATAACAAAGCATCAAGCTGGCCTGGAGGGTACCAGCTTGACAAAGGTTTGGGGAGAGACATGGGAGGGGTGAGCAGTGCCTGAGCCAGCCGTGGTGCAGGCAGCACTGGGCAGAGCGGGATCCAGGACTCCAGAGCAGAGCAGTAAGAGAGGAAAAGGACAGCTTCATTGCTGAACAAAGAGAGGTCTGCACCATCCCTGAAACAGGAAAGGGCTGTCTGGCAAAGCAGTTGGGAAAGATGGCTCGTGACTGAGTACAACTGGATGGCAGGGAGATAAGGCACCGGAGCAGTGCAGGCTTGGGGGCTGTGCCCAATGAACTGAGTTCTTCTAACCTGTCTGCCAAAGAAAACCTCCGGCTCACACACAGCTTAGCATCTTTCTGCAATCTGTAGCTGGGAACAATGTCAGCAGCGACTGGATCAGATACATAACTTTTCCTTTGCTTGCTATCAGAACATAAGGAGGAAAAAAAGGGAAGAGAAAGAAAGACAGATCTCATTCCACACGAATTTATGGAAAGCCAAGGAAAAGCGCTTGATGCAAAAATCTTGCACCACACATTTCGAAATATATGTTTACACAACGATAAATGTATAAACAACAAGTCGATGGAGCTACTGCAAATCCAAATAGAAAAGTGGCTTAATTATATGTGCACCCTTTAAACCCACTGCTGGAAAGATTATCATATTTGCATTAGCTAGATTTGTTTTGTGTTGGTGGGAGCAGAGAGAGTCAAACAAAGACTGCCTGGAATTCAAATGTTCTCAGGGCCTGGAAAGCTGAATCCAGCCGGTGGTTTGTGATGGCCCCACCACAAAAGAGCACAAGCTCTTTTGCATATAAATAAATATTGAGAATGAGTGAATTCTGTGACATTGGTGTGTAAATACCACTACAACAGCCAAATTCTGTGCCTGCCACGATATCTAGCACATGAAAAATATCCCAGCCCTTCTTCAGTGTAGGCTCTGCTCCTCTTCTGATGTGCCTGGTGCCTTTTGAGGTCTGTTAATGTCTTATTGTCAGAATACAGGAGAGTAAAGCTCATGTTTTATACATGCTTTCAGAGCACCCGTGACTAGTCATTATTGAAAATAAGATGCTGTTTTAGATGATCCCTTGATCTCTTTCATGGCGGCAGATTCTGCACTCTTGTTATGAGATATTTTCAATCACAGAGCCTATGCACTTTGGCATTATTGCAGATTTACCTTGAATGGATAGTTTCCTTCATGAAAAACCTCTGTAAAGGGTTGTGGAAATGTCCATTGACAATTATTCCTTGGGTGAAATGTTTAGACTTTGAAATGACTCCTTGTATTACTACAACACTCACAAAGCTTGTGATAAGATGCATAGAAAATGTTTCGCATAACGTCTGAGCAAGCAAGCCTACAACACTAGCAGCAATTTCTGAGTAGCCAGGAGATATCTGAAGCCTAACATGAATTCTCCTGCTGGCTTTTGTTAGCATTCAGAAAGCCAAATGGAAAATGATCATTCTGCTTCATAGCAGGATTTCCAGTCATTGAAGTATATCTTTGTTCTGACTTGGAATGAAAATGAAACATTTCAAAGTTCTCTGAAAAGCAGGCGTTAGAAAAAGTGTTTGGAACATTGAAAAAAAAAAAAGGAAAGTATTTTGATCTCTGCTAAGCAAAAGAAAAATTGTGCTAGAAAAAGGACATTGGTAACCCAGAAGTCCTAGAGGCTTTGGAGGTATTGATTGAGCACAGTACCTCTGTGCTGGTATCTTCAGGCCTTCTAATCTCACTGGTTTTCTGTGTATCCTGACTCTAGGTGAGCGGATTCCTTGGGCAATGGCCATGAATTCGTTCAGGCTCATGAGTTCCCACGGGACCTGGGAAGTTAAAGAGTTCGAGATCCAGGCAAATCTAACAGACTAGAGACAGGATCCATCTCACCTGGCTTTGACCATACTAAAGTTAGACATATGGTTTAAACTAGTTCCCTGGCTTGCCTTCAGTCAATGGAGGGCAGTAGCCATTCCCAGCGGGCAACCCAGACCATAAAAACTTTATCCTGTCTGCTGGCATTTTGATGGTTCCCCATCAAGAGTCAAGTTTATCTTACATGACAGACTGTAATTGCAAGGCAATTAAACTGACATCTCTGAAAGTTCAGTTCAAGTTTTGCACTTCTCCCATCATTGGTACAATCAGGGTGAAAAGTTGGTCTGCAGTGGGTCTGCCGCTCTGTTAACTGCTCAGGAGGGCTAGAAATTAAATTTCATCTAGGATTCCTTCCTTCTTTTCTCCTTCCCTCAATGCTGTAAATCTGTAACTGGAGTAGCTGCAGCAAGAGATCTCAAACTGGGGATGAAATCCACAACGCCCATTTGTTCTCTGTGGTGGCATTATGCCAGTTTTGATCCAGCTACAGATCTGACCTCTCCAGGGGGGAAGAAAATTAAAGAATTGCAATGAATATGCCTAAACTCCTTAGACATGCACAAAACAGCAAGCACAAATCCCTCGCTGCAGTTTTAGAAAAAATTACTTACATTGTCTATGCAAATAAAGGAGAGATCCAGAAAAGCAACTGAAATTTTAACTAGCCTTTGTGATTTGCAAGCTGATGGCATATGCTGAGAGCATTGCCTTTGGACTCCAGTTGCCACCACTGGCTCCCTGTACCTCCACAGAGGACATTTTTAAAGGCCAACACCTATTTAAATAAGCAAAAGAGAAGCAGCAGCTTTCCTGCTCAGGGTGTAAGAAAAGAGCTAAAATATTGCCTGGTTTTTGGGCTACTCCAATCATAAGATATTAAAACATTTCATGTATTTGTACTGACTTCCTTAAAGCACCAACACAGATTTAAGCAGTTGTTAAAGTGTGTTATTGGACTAACCCGTCATGGAATGCTGCTGTGGTGAAGAAAATTTCTACAATTGCTTTAAAAAAAGAGGTCACTGCAAAAATGGTGCTTTCAATCAGTAGCATACCCTGACACAGAAAGATACTGCTGAAGATAAGATACTTTAACTTCCCATCCACAGCTGGCAAGATAAAAAACTGCTTTCATGCTTGCGGAAAATTCATTTTTGGCCCCCCAAAGCATCCTGAATATGTTGCAAGAAGCACAGACTGCCCAGTCATTATAAACATACATAGGAGAAGGCAATGAGGAATTTAATTCTCCCTTCAGAAATTTCAGAATGCTCTACCAGTGGGTGATGGGATCCCACCCAAAGCATACAAACTAAACTGTTCTTCTGAAATAGCACTACAGGATGCATCTGGGAAGAAGCAGAGGAGTATGATTTCATGAAAAAAAACAACTCTAGCCCAAATTTTGCCCCTGTTAAGTGGGAGATCTCTGCTAAAACTCTAGAAAATCAAGTTTGGTCCAAACAGTGACGTTTAAAAAAAGGTATCACTGGCTGCCTTTAGGCTACAAATCAAGTTGCCAAACCTTTTAAGGTTCTCTGGGGCTGAGAAAGTTCAGAATGAGTTGTACATGAAATGTTTTCATGAAAGAGTGCAGACATAGTCCTGAAAATTGGTACACCCACTAAGCTGACATCTCCAAAGTTGAGAGGAACTGGTTAGAAAGGTGGGACTGAGAATTTGCTTCTGGTGCTAAATTACATCTAGGAAAGAAATATCTGTTTAAAAGCAATTTAAAGAGGTAACACTCCAGGGAAACAGTTGAGGAGGAAGGGTGAAATTTCTATAGTCTTCTATTGCTTGGTGTTAACCATGGATCCAGTTTAGAGACCATGATCACCCAGCAAAAGCTTCATTCTATTGAAGAAAGTTTTGTAAACCTTTCTTAAATCCATTCCAAATAGAAGAGCAATGGAAAGCAGTTCCTTTCTTTGCATGACAACTTGGGAGATTTTTCATTTCTTGGGTTATCAGAAAACTTCTGTGTGGTGGTCACAGCCGTTGTGTTGGTAGTTTTCTCTGTGTAGTTGTTTCTAGTACTCACCAGCTCTGATTTTGTGTCCTCCCTGCTTGCAGGTGGAAGCACGCCTCCTGGTATAACTGCACCAGCTGTGCCTAGCATCCCATCTCCCATTGGGGTGAATGGTTTCACTGGCCTCCCGCCGCAGGCTAATGGGCAGCCCGCCGCAGAAGCCGTGTTTGCTAATGGCATCCACCCTTACCCAGGTAAGCCAGACCAATGCCGTGCCCACAGCCTGCTCCTTCAGTCTTAGGAAGACTATGTATCTTCATGGACTTTGTCCAGCATGAGCCACCTCAGAATGGTTATACCCCACACCATCAAGGTTCACTCTAGCATCGGTGCAGTTGTTAAGCACTTAAATCTGGATGATAGAAATCAAGGGCATGTTGGAAATGGAAATTTTTTTTGCTGAAGAATTGAGTGCTCATCTGCTGCATGATTTGTCTGGTGAATGCAATCAGGACACACTGAATGCTTTGCTTTAGTTAAAATTTTATCTGAGGCCAGACCAGTTTGTGCTGGCAGATCTCCTAGTGGTAGTCCCAAGGGTCATGCTCCAGGCTAGTCTTGAAGGAACTGTGCTAAGCCTGTTTGCTTCTTCTAGTGCCCACCATTGGCATCTCCTGCTGGGATTCACTTTCAGCCAGGTGGCTCTGGGAGGACAAGTCCAGAGAGTCCCATGGCTGCTGACCCAAACTGCTACCTGTCTCAGACCATGTGTGCAGGCAGGGTGTGCTGGTCTCTGAAATACTCACTGCATCCAAATCCTGATGCCTTACCAGGCCTGGAAACTGAAGGTCCTTTAATATAGCCACAGAATGGGCTCAGCTTCAGCCTTTTGAAGTTCACCACCAGAGAACTGCTACTGGGATTCGTAGACTGTGACTAGCTCAAAAGATGCCAGTACCAAAAGAGTAATTTTGCAAGCCCTAGCAGTCAGGAATGAATGAATGAAGCTGAAAGATGCATAAATACCTCTATACCTTTAGTTACAAACACATGGACACTCTGAGGCTGTGTTTCACCAAGAACTCAGGAGTTTGCAAGTCCTTAATGTGCAGCTACATTTTTTCAGTATCCTCAGGAATTGAGGCAGCTCTCTCCTACAAGCTGTACTTCTGCTAGGAAGACATTCCTCACCATTGCTGTACACACACTAATAATAACAATAATAACAATAAAAATTTAAGTAAATGTTACTAATTGATCCTAGTCACCAGCTGGCAAAGGAGTATTTTACCCGGGGCACTCATAGATTGATCTAGACTGTTAGGAAATCAAACATTGAGTCAGATGCTCCAGCCAAAAACCCATAAAACTCGTAAGAAAAAAATTCTTTCAATCTCAGCCAGTCCTGAAAACTCAGAATATTCAACATCACAGGGGACTTCATGAGCTACAAGGAAAAATATCACCTAACACAGAAATACAAAAGTCTTACCTAGTTACTGCTTAGACAATGTCACTGAAAAAAAAAAACAACTGTAAATGTAGCAAGGAGCAAAAATGTCAAGAGTATTGAAAAAAAAAATTTCAGTTCCCACTTTCCCACCTTTTAAACATTTAGCCATGGGTTCAACTTTAATCAGAATTGAAATCAAGAAGCTTACTATGCTAAAAGTTAGGTATGCATGTAAGTGTTTGTAGCAGCTTAGAGGGATAGTGAGCTCTTGGAGGCTTACAGAGGCATCAGGAGGCTGGAGGGAGCCCTTAGTGTGCTCAGTGAACTGAGCTGCAGCAGCAATATAGCACCCTGTCTTTAAGGTTATATAAATATAGCCATCTGTTCGACTCTCCATCTAAGTATCTATCTGTGTGCCAGTCTATCATCTCTCTGTTTATTCATCTATTTCTATGTCCATCCTTTTTTTCTGGTTTATCTAGCTCCTTTTGGCTAATCTTCCATGATCCATTACTGCAGATATCAGAGAAAAGATGATCTTTCTAGATGAATCTTCATGGCTCGAGTTTTTGTTACTATCTCCAAATACTCCCATAATTAACAAAAGCTTCCAGTTAGGTATTTCATCCATGGTTATATAAAAGTCAGTGGCCTTAATCTGATTCTCTCTGAGGCTTGGAGACACTTGCTCAGAGTTCATAGTAAGTCCCTGCGCAAGCACCAACAGCCCAACACACCAAAAGGTGACAGTCATCCTCGCTCCACTCTACTGCAGGCAGAGGGGCTCCTTTCTGTGGGTAAAGCTGTTATCCAAATAGTTCGCTGTGTGTAAAGTTTGGATTTATCTGAGTGTACCCTCAGCAATGCATTGATCTTTCTCAGTGTTCAGCTCCCCATAATTTAGTGACAATGTAAGTCACAGCAGAAGTGTAATGGGAACAGTGGCAAGCCAAAGCTTCACCTCTCATTTTACCTCTGCCTATCCTCACTAGCAACGAAACCCTGAAAGCAAGTTCCTTTATATGAGAATGAGTGTAGGACACATTGTGTATTTGCTGTGTCCTGTTCTCTTCCTTCTCATAAGCATTTATGCACTTTCCAAAGCTTTACTCCTTGCCACATTATTGAGGCCTGGAGCTTAGCAGCATTAAAAAAAAGGATTAGATATTTATATGGGTAATGAGAACATCCACAGTCACATTAGACTGGATAAAAATGTAGAAAGGACACAAACCTTCATGTTTTATGATGCAAGCCAGCCACTAATTGCTTGGGGTTAGAAAGAAATTTTCATCACTGGGCAGCTTATTCCATCATTGTTCATTATGGGATTTTTTGCACTTTCCTCTGCAGCATCTGTTACTGGCACAGCCCTGTGGTTCTGCATGTATGCTTTTCTAAATGCAATAGCAGAAATAAAATATTAAAGCTAAGCATGCGATTGCACTAACATTATAGAAAAAAAAGAACATGTCAGTCACCATCTGAAGTCAGCATCTTCCAAACAACTTTCTTTATGGTATATCTCTCATTCTGAAAGTGGCCAAGAATGCTGCAGTATTATGTATAAAACCATAGTTTTGCTATGGTTATGACTCCCATATAGTGCCTAAAGCCTGAATTTTGCTCTCAGATACTCTCTCATACTCCACAAAAAACTCAAATGTGGGTTCACACCATGATATCCTGTAGCAGAATGTTCTTTGTTCCCTGAAAATAGCAAAACAGGACAATCAAAATCTGTAGAGGGATAGCATCCACATCATTCAGACCCAAATAAATCCCATTAATTGTGCAGTTTTTCTACACAACAACCTTTGTGTCTGGCTATAACATTCTTGATGCTGCATCGAAAGAACTGGAGAACTCCACATTCTTTGCACTATAAAAGCAGTTCCATATCATGTAATTGTATTTACTTCACAGTTTTGCACTTTTATTTTTCTGTCTTCCCCTGTGATCTTTTCGTAAGATTCCCGTCATCTGGAGCAGTGACACACACAGTATCATTTGAGTCAGGATACTGAACCATCCATGGCTTTGGGGCAAAGGCATGAGTACTCTGCACGAACCTACTCACCACGTCTTTAATCACAGCCCCAGTACGTGCTGGAATTTGCTTTTTCTGTACCTTTGACCAGGCTATAGATCCATGCAGTAGCACCAGAAAACCGTTCCTTGCAGACATACTCTTTGCAAGCCTTGCTCTCACCTTCTTCAAGCTCAGCCAGGACATAACACCTCACAGTGTGCTTTTTGACATGTACAAAATTACATGGGAGTAAATGTTTCCCATTCCACTAGCCTGAGCCCCTTTGGACATCTGGCCTTTCTGTGTACTATAATATATATATATATATAATGTCTGCCCTTTCGTCTTTTGGCTTGCAGAGCTATTGAGCATGGCAATGTGTCACAACACGTAGTGGGGACAAAGAGCATAATCTGTTGTGCCATGATCTTGTGAGTCACTTTGCAGCAGCGCAAGAGCATTTGCCATTTCCACATTAGCCATGGTAACAGGGATTGTGCTCTTCTGCCAAAGCTCCTTAGCCACCCAGAGCCCAGTGTCTCTCTTGTAGCAGTGTGAGATGTACAATAACAGTGGAGACCATCTGCATCAGTTTCTGCTTTGCCTCACGCCATCAGCCCTCTGCTCTCTGGTAACAGGTCCTCCTCATACTGAACTGCTTTGTGAAGAACTAGATAAAATGCTTGCTCCAAAAATAAAGCCTACTTGGAGAGAGAAAGGGAGGGAGTGATGAGAAAATGAGGAGAGCAAAGGGCAGCAAATGAGAGAGGAGGGATTGCTTATCAAAGGATCAGTAAAATGAGGGGACTGGGAAGAGGCACAGAGCAGAGCCCCCAGAAAGGAGTGAGGACGACTGTAGTGTTCTCCCCCAGAAGAAGAGGAAGTACACCCCAAAGCCTCCAATAGCTCCCAGACAAAAAATTAATCCTCCTGGGCCAGGGGGTGTCCAGCTTGACCAGAGCCAGGGGTGAGCCCAGTGGTACAGTACCTTTGTGAAGCCTCAGACAGGAAATGCTTTCCAGGATGTTGAGTTCTTCAGTGCACTTGGTCGGGGCTCAGACTGCTGAGGAAAACAAAAGCAAAGTACCCTCAGTTGCTCATAATACATTATAAACATGCCGCCTCATCTGCTGTTCTCAGCGATGCAGTGGTTCTGACTGCCCACCGCTGCCAAGACTGGCTCTGTCTCTCCTCTCTGCAGATATGGCAGAGATCCCCCTACTTCCCTTTGCCTACACTGTGAGTATGTCTGGCCTAGCAAGACAGCAAGCTCCACTTTCATACCCTGTTTGGGGCGCAGCCCTCTCCAGTGAGGACTTGATGTCAGTACGAATGGGCAGCCAAGCCTTTACGCCCACGTGTTGCCAAGCCACCGTTGAGATTGGCAGTAAAGGTGTCCCCCACGGGTGAATTCCTGTGCTGTAGAAACTCATGTCTTAGGAACTGAACCGAGACCATCAATTCATTTTCCCTGGCTCAACAAAGAGCTATCAAGCAGTAACCAATTTCACCCATTGCCAGCAGAGACAGGATTCAAACTCCATCTGTAATTATTATCATTACCCAAGCTAATTTTGCAGGGGAGGAGTTGCTGGCATGCTAATATGACAGCCTTATCTATTAGCTTGTCAGTTAGTCAGCAGTGCTGGTGATGGGCAGGCTGCTGCTCTGGACCAGTCAGTCCAGGATGGGTCCTGATCACGACAGACACCATCCAGTGGCATTGGCCAAGATCAGGGCTTCACTTATGCAGAGAAAGAAAGGGACTGACTTCCCCTACTCCGGTGTCCACCCTGACTTTTCAGTCTTGAAAAATGTCAGACAAGAGGAATTTAGAGGGGAGGTGATTCAGGAGGACAGAAAAAGTAGAAACTGCATCTGTAGAAAGTTAGGGATAGACAAGCCCCATAGAGTTTAGTCCAGACATACACCATGCCCTAGAAATGTTCCTAGCTCAGCAGCCCCAAGGCTGTTACTTACTACAGGAAATCTTTGGCTGTGTTGTGTTTGTCCACCCTAAATCTCTGGGTGAGAGCTTTCGCGTTCATATTTTGTATCAGCAGTTCCAAAACTGCAGCAGTGAGCACCTGAAGCATCATTATGACTAGGAAGCATTTATTTGACCCATTTGTAACAATCTGCCACGTGCCATAAACCACGCTTTACTGGTAAAATAAATAAGTGAAGGAATGCACTCATTAAAAATATAATAACAAGTTGCCATCTTCAATTGTAGTCTAAGCTACTTTAATGATGCTGTGTACTTCCAACAATCATGCTGCAGCTGTAATGAATGAGGTTGTTTAAGGCAGTTGTGGGAGCCTTTCCAGAGCCAAAGTGTTTTCTCCTCTAATCTGGAAGAAGGTGTAAATAGAAATCAGGCTCTGTGCTGGTGTTTTCAGAGACACCTAACTGAGTTAAGACCTTGAGCTTTATTTTCAAAGGTGACTTAAACTAAGCTCCCCAAAAATATAGAGTTTGGTGCCTTAATAGCTTTTAACATCTGACCCTGATTCATATGTTTCTGGCTTTAGGAAAGGGAGGGAAGTCTGGTCCTGACTCTGGTGTTATATCAGTGTGTCACCTTGGCCACTTTCACCTCTCCTGTGTTTCTGAGTCTTCTGTGTCTTTCTTGCTTTGTCCACTGGAAGATCTTCATTGCCAGACACAACTCCCATCACATATTTCCATCTCAGCAGGGGCCTGATTAGGGACAGGGCTTGGAGTTGGGTCCGTTAAGAAAATAATAAAGATAATCCTGATTTCCAGTGATGAACTATATGAATTTCATAGTAGGGCCGTATGTTGTCCCAGACAAGCATCTACGATACCTGGGGATGCTACCAAAAGGGCTTTTCCAACCAACAGGATGGAGAAGAGGGTACAAACACCCTGGTTTTTTTGGCTTCTTTGGCATGTTGTGGAAGGGGCAGAGGAACAATATGTCTTACTGAGTGGTGTCCAGCCCCTAATCGGTGAAACAAGACTATAAAACACAGGATCAGTCTCTGTTTTCTGCAGGATCAGCACATTCTTTCTGTTATTGTAGTTATTGTTGTGTCTGAATACCTAATTAATAACAACAGTAAACGCTGGCTTCTTTAATCACAGCATCAGCTGTCCTAATCAATCTTAATAATATGGAATCTGTACTATGGCACCCATGAATTTTAATCTACATAAATTTCTTAAGACCTCTCACAAGCTTGTTGTATGAAATGATATAATTATGGATATAGATTAGGGCTGTAGAGAGTGATTTAAATTGGATTTAAGGAGAAGGTGAACAGAGCCCTCCCACTCAGTTATTTATTTATTTATTTATTTTAATCCTAGTCTTCACATGAATTATTTTTTTTTTGCTGTCATTATTTTATTTCTCCCCCATCATCTGAACAGCACTGTCCCTCTTTGATTGTTCTCCTCCCCAGCCACTCTCCCAGAGGTGACAGTGGCCAAGCTGTGGCTCCTGGGAGAGGTATAAAATACCTTCAGGACAGCCAGAGGAATGAGTAGATGGGGCAAAGCACAAAGCTGTGGGTCTGGGTGATAACACATTTTTGTAGACCTGTGCAGGGAGCAGACCTGCAAAATAAAGTTAAATAGATGGAGTAAAGCATGTCTCTTAGAAAATACATAGGATATCAGAGGCAGGGGGTGAAGAGGACGTTATATAGGTGTAAGGACTCCTTCCACCAAACTGAAATCCCAAGGTGTCTTAGGGGCCAAAAATGTGGCAGACCTTGCTTTAGTCTCTCATTAGCACTGAGCCCCTCTGATTTGAAAGCAGATTTCCTTGGCTTTCTCTTATCCAAGCTGGGACACAGACACTGTCCCACACCCCGCTGAGGGGAGTGGATGGTCCCCTTTTGATGGCTTAGGAGGTAACCGTCATCCTTTTTCCTCACCACCTCCACTGGCTTCAGTGCAGCTCCTCCTGATTTACACCCCTGACTATCACAGCAGACTCCAGCCCTATGTCCCCAAAAACCATTTTCACCTGAGGCACCCATATAATAGTCTCGGCCAGACACTATAGCTGGGTTACTGGCGTCTCAGGAAGGCTTCTTTATAGACCATCATTTACACTGATTTTATTTATTTTTACCTATATGCTTCATTCTGCCACCCCAACCCTTTCATTCTCTGACAAAAGCTAAATGTCAAGCCCTAACACACTGAATGCCCCTTTAAAAAGCTGGATTTCAGTCCACAGATATATCAGCATAAGAAGGCTTCCTGGTGTTAATTTTTAAGCACTGGTGTTTCATGCTGACTTGGGAAATCATCCTTCGTTTTTGGCATCAGGAAGAGGATTGGGAAAGTGACATTAACGAATCTACTTTCTTTGAAGGACCTGGGAGTCATTTCTTGACTTCTGCCTAATGAATAAGTGCTGCCTTCGTTAAATTTATATTTATGGCCACATAGTAGGTCATTGGCTTGTTTTATGTCTCCAGGTTTATGGAAGGTTATCTGCCATGGTCACCTTGTGGCATCTTGGCCAGGATCGTCTTGCAAAGAGACAATTGTATCTGAGCAGAATTTTTCCCCTGAAGATATGGAAATTATCAAATTAATATAGAGGCAATGTCCAGGGGTAAGGCTCTTGCCCTGAGCTGCCAAATGAAGTTACTATTACTATCACAGTACACCTTTAGCTTGCCCTGGCAAGTCCAGATCCTCAGCTTCTGTAAAGCAGCAAGGATACATGGACTTTAGTGGGGCTGACATGATTGACAGTAGTCCTCTGGCCTCTCAGGAGCCTCTCTGCTTCTTTCGCTTCACCAGTTGATCCTCAGTGTGTAGATCACATCATGTTTAATCTGTTAAATGTCTGTATGCTGGGTGTAAGTTCTTTATGAGTCTGGCCACAAGGAAATCTATTTCAAGTGTTATCTATGGGCACATTTGCACAGTCAGTCACCAGCACATCTAAGGACTTTTGATGATGCTGCTATTTATAGACATGCTAGTTCTGGTCTAAGAGCCCACTTAAGGTTCTTTTTGTGCACACCCTATTAAGTTATGTGTATCTTATGGAGGAATAAAGCAACCTTCCCTCATGGTCTCCTTGTGCTGAAACACAGAAGTTATCCATGTCTCTCCATCATTTTGAATTTTAGCATGTGATGTGCTCTAGACTACAGTCACACATAACCCCTGGAGCAGGTTGGCTCTGGGTTGCGAGCCTCTCATACATCTGAGCCCTTGCTGAACTTCTCATAGGTCATTAGTATGTAGGAGGGCTGTGACTTTACTGAACACAACATGGCCACAGGCTCCTCAAATGTCTAATCTGTGCCTTGGGATTTCTGGATCGATACCAGCTGTTGGCTTCATGCACACTACAGCTGGGAGCACAGGCAGTTATGTCCTTTGCTAGTTCTAATTCCTCTGGGAGAGTTAGAAGCAGCATGAAGATATGCTCACGGCTGCCTCCATGGTACCTTGGCTCCGTGCCGGAGGACCCAGCCAGCCCTGGAGTCTGTGTCCCTGTATCTCCATAACCCATGTTGATCAGTATGGGCACATCCACTGCACTGAATTTACATCTTCATTTGCTGAGTAAACACACTCTTTGAGCTAAGGAAGAAGAGTTCTTCAGTGAGCTGAAGTCTTCATTTTTTGTTTTTAAGACCTACTAAGTTAAATTCCTGCATGTGGTGACTGACCAAACAGCCAAGGTAAAGTGTGAAACTACAAATATAACACAGAGCCCCAAGCCAGGGATTGCCGCCTCCCCATTTTGTCTCATCTTACAGCCCAGTGATGCTTTTGACTGTCCCCTTTTCAAGAGCATCCAGGGATGGCTGGGTCAGTGTTACAGTCCTGTGGGTTAGACCAGTCATCTTACACCTTCTTTACCTATGAGTAAATGATTCCCAGCTTGAAGCAAAGCTGATTGAAACCAGGGGAGAGTCTTCCTGCTGGCTTGCATGTGCTGTGAGCCAGGAGGAAATTACCTGCATGATCTGAGACACCAGGCAGCCTCCTGGTCCTCCTGAGAAAGAAACACTTGGTTAGATACTACCCTTGCTGACAAGTCATTAAGACTCAGAAAAATAATGAACTGTAAAAGCTTTGTGTGGGAGGGAAAAAGTCTGCATTTAAAGGGCAGTTGTCCCAAACCCTTTAAATAAAGCTTTTGTCCAGTTTTCATATTTAATCTTAAAGGTGAACTATGATTTTTAGTATATGTTTCCTAAGCAGGATGGCTTAGTTACAATAGGCAGAGCATGGCTCCAAAGGCAGCCGAGATATCTACAGATGGGATAAGGAGAGCAGCTCTGCAATGAAGCAGATGGTCCTGTTCAGGACATAAACCCAGCTACAGCTGGGAGGGGGGCGGCTCCCAAGTGTGTCCAGATAAGGCGAGAAGTAAAGGAAAGGACCACAGTCAGACAGGCGCTGCTCAATGACTTCTCCCTTATCAACAAAGAGGTGGTCATTGCTAATCGTCAGCATGTCAGAGAGACAACAAGCATACCTGAGTCCAGGCTCAGCTGGAGAGGAAGGAAATGCTGTGAGTCTATCTCCTGAGCAGTGGCGACAATTTCTTCCTCTAGCTTAAGTGTAGTAAAGGAGGGCAGCTGCCCTTAGGGCAGACACAGTAGATCATCTTCTTTAGTGCAGACCGCAAAACCACAGTTGTCTTACAAAGATTTGCTCCCTTTACTACATGTCCCCTCACCTTCCTCAGGAGATATCTTCTACCTGACAGGGCTTGGTCATTTTGGGGCATCCCGGTTATTATGAACCATTCTCCCAAAGGAGTGTGGGAACTGGTGTATCACTCAATCTTCCTTAGCCATTCAGTTTTCTTCTGGAGCAATGTGATCAGCATTTTGTTTTTAGAGGATAAGAGTTTTGAGCAGAGGTTAAAAAGAATAGACTTTAGCTGCTTCCTTCTTCAAGACAGCAGGAGTAAGTGGAAACAGTTTTTATGTTTCCCCAGCATTTTCTCCAGTTTACCAAATCATTGATTCTTTAAAAATATTGCTTTACATCTCTACTATGTTTTACACTGATCCCCCACAGGTTTTAATGTACTATTCTCACACTGGTTTTTAAGGGGTGAAAATCTTAACAGTAGGGCAGTGCTTTCTCATTTCATATACACACATATTGAGGGACCTGCCAAAAGTCAGATAGGAAATCAGCCAAATTCCAACCTAAGACTGAAATCCAAATTCTTTATTCCTGTGACTACTCCACCCTCAAAGTCCTTGTGATACAGCAATGCCCATAATGAACAAGAGCCTCCAAACCTTAGACAGCTAATTGGGTTTATCCCCTCAAAGCTTGGTCTTCTTACCATTTCTCCTTGTATTTTGGGAGATTAGCACAAGATCTTGCAAGCTTCCATCATGGTCAATGGTGATCTTTGAAGTTAATGTTCAAGCTGGTATTTGCATCTGTAAGAAAACACTTTGTCCCAATTCCTTGGGTCCTGTAACACTCACATTTGCCAGCTTCCCCCACACTTTGCCATACAATCAGTCTGTCCTTGGATAGGTCAACAGCACTGGATTTCCT
>NW_010208129.1:15218-27865 GCF_000695765.1 Mesitornis unicolor
CAAACTCCTGCCCCCCAGCCACCCCTCTGTGACTGTCGGAAAGAGGAAGGCGGGATGGAGGGGGGCAAGTGGCAGCTCACTAAAGGATGATCCTACAAGTACGAAGCCAGAGCGACTGCATAAATGTAGAACTGTGCAGCACCAATAAATACAAATTAAACTCATAACAAGAAGTGAAATATTAGGGCCAAGGTGACATTTGGACTGGAGGTTCAGCCAAGCTTTGCTTTAAATATCGGAAAGAGGAAGGCGGGATGGAGGGGGGCAAGTGGCAGCTCACTAAAGGATGATCCTACAAGTACGAAGCCAGAGCGACTGCATAAATGTAGAACTGTGCAGCACCAATAAATACAAATTAAACTCATAACAAGAAGTGAAATATTAGGGCCAAGGTGACATTTGGACTGGAGGTTCAGCCAAGCTTTGCTTTAAATATTTTATTGCTGCAGATAAAGAAAGAGCTTATCCAACACGTTTCTCTCTCTCTCTCTTTTTTTCTCTTCCTATCAACCAAAGGGGAAAAGGAAAAAAAAAAAACTTAACTAGCTTTTGTTGTATTTGAGCTAGACTTCAAAGTTTCACAAAAATAAACAGTTTTAGGGGGGAGGAATGCACACTTGTAAAGAGAGAAAATGCACTTTGAAGCCAGCTAGGGACTGCATGCCTTACTCACAGATTCACAGCATCCTCCCTGCAGCAGACAAGCGGTGTCCCCTTCCCCTCTGAGCAGCATCTCCTCTCGCACTGGGGGCTGCCTGGAAGCAACGCAGTCCTTTGCAGGGATGTCAGGATAGCAGGAGCCACTGCTTTGTTCTCATCTCCTTCCTCCTGCTACGCCCCTGTTGTTTTCTGCTCTGATTGAAAGTTTCATGCAACTGTAGCTGTCACTGAGATCTGAGTTTGCACAGCACCTAGCACAGTGTCAGTCCTGGCTTAAGATGAGCTCTCTTTGGGGTTTTTTTTACTGCAATGCCAAAAATCTCCATGATCAGGGGTGGACTCCATAATTTAAGCTTGTGAAAGAAGGGAAGAGAGTTGTCTGTCCGAAGTCTCACGAAGGTGGGTGTCTGCTGGTGGACAGAGACATCCTGGCCATCATGGGCATCTCTGTGCAATACCGTCTGCATGGTGAGCAAACTGCTCCTCTTTCAGGACCTTTAACCTCTAGGTTTCTCTGTCTCACACCACATACTAATGAGGGAAGAGAAAGGAAGAGTACCTGTCATGCTTTAATCCCTTAAATCCTTCTCTCTCTTGTGTCTCCACAGCACAGAGCCCCACTGCAGCAGACCCCTTGCAGCAAGCCTACGCTGGAGTGCAGCAGTACGCAGGTCGTTAGTATTAACACTTTCTCCCAGTAAACCTTTCTCTTCTCTAAAGCCTTTAATCTCTGAACACACCTGAGGGGACTGGGGAAGGGAGGTGTTTGCTGATAGAGGGACAAGCCAAGGGCCACAGATTCTTGCGTTAAATTTCCACTTCTTGTGAAAACAAACATAAAGGCCAGGGTCATATCTCCCTGAGGAGGCAACCTCCTCACTTTCCCCAGGGGTAGGCTCCCACCAACCTCTACCTCGGTGCAGCTTCATTGGCAGGACCAGGTCTGGTCTGCTTAGAGCAGTGCTCGAATGCAAAATCAGGCCACTTATTTGGGGGCCACTCTCTGTGGCAGGTCTCCTGAGTGCTGCAGCAAGGAGGGGAGATGGGCAACCAGACCCTGCAGAGCCTGGCGGGGTACGGTGCATCTGCACATCTCCATATCTTAGGTTACATCTACAGTGCCCGTACCCAGCTGTTTAGCTTGAGGCTTGCTGAGGAGCTACACAGACAGACTCCTGGCTTCCCAGCAATGTTTTCCACAGTTCCCAGTGGGTCAGCCTCCACTCGCACCACCCTGTTTGCTGAGCAGCTCCTTTACAGTTGATGGACTGACACCAGCCAAAGTGACCTGGTGCAGACCACGACCCCGTCGTGTTCAGCCTCCCCTCGCGAGGTGTCCATGGCCAGCGTTGCAAGGAAGCTGCCACCCTGAAGTCATTATTTCCTGCGGTAACTGGAGCAATAATGGGCTCCCGTTGAGGAATGGCTATTATCTCATGTCAGCACTGTATCTGGAAACTTAATTTAATTCTCCATGTAGGGCTTCATTTGCTGGTGTTTTAGTTATTGTCATTTATTGCTTGTGAGTTTTGATAGATGGGAAGCAGCTCAACCCTTTGAGCTGTTAATTAACCCCTCTGCACACACATGGCCCCTATCCCCCTCTCTCTGGGCTCACAGGCGACCCATACTCTGTATTTTTAGCAGCAAGGCACATCATCTACCATCTGTGGTACTGAATGGCTCCCCTCGTCTGCTGGTGGGGAAGCTGAGGTGGGGAAAACTGTTTAATTGCTGAATACTGTTTTCACTGCGTTTGTGTGAGAGAAAGTCTCTCCAGCCTTGAATGAATATGTATATCCAATGGTGTAAGTGCCTATACAGTGTGTGGGCATACAAAAGTTAGAGGAAGGGAGGAAACACATATGTGAACTGTTTGTAAGAGCATATGAATTAATCAGGGTGCAAGAGAGATTGCAGAGGGAAACACGTGTGTGCACTCTGTGTGTAGCTGTCGGCATAGGCATTGGCACGCTGAGCTGATGGTACTTATGGTACCATCTGGAATGGTCACACACCTATGCTGGGAGAGATCTCTGTGGAGATCCCCATTTACACTGCGTGGCTGTCCCTGCTGTTTCTGCTGGTGAAGCTGAGAAGGAGATGCTTAGGACTATGTGGTACCTCCTGAAGCACCACTGTGGTGCTTCTGCCACATCTCAAGCTGCATGAGATGACCCTTCTCAGAGCCAAAATGCAGGGGGAAAGCCCACATCTGGCTTAATATGATGTTTTGGAGTGAAAGCTCCTTACTTCCCAGCACTGAAATCTGTCCCTCTTTCTTCTCTCCCTTTCTCTCCCCTACAGCTGCTTATCCTGCTGCTTATGGCCAGATTAGCCAAGCGTTCCCACAGCCACCTCCTATGATCCCACAGCAACAGAGAGAAGGTAAGTAGGAGTCCTCCTTTCTGGCCCCAGCACACCAATCGCACCACATGGGTTGCCCTCCTCATATGCCTAGAGCGTATCCATTAAATGCTCGAGTGCTTTGAATCCCTGGTCCACTTTCCTCCCTTTCCATAACAGTATAACAGTAATATGTGGGAACATCCTCATGGGGAATCACTGCTGAGATCTCCTTGGTTCCCAGGGAGGGAGCATGCTGTTGTGCATGGGCCATGGAAAGATCTGCTAGCAACATAGGCATTAATGTCCGGTGGTTATCTGTGTTCAAGACAAACAAGAAGAATGCAGATAAAAATTCAATTGCACTGGAATAAAGAATTTAATAGGAAACAAAGCACTGGTGGGCTTTCATTAGAAGCCAGTGACGTGATTTCATACACCTGCTACTTAAGGAATAAGGAGCTACTATTAAGAGAAGCTGATTTAGTCCTTTCAGCCTCCTTTGATAATCTGGAAACAGAAACCAGCCCAATCTCTACATCAGGATGGTACGAATCATGTAGTTAAAGTACCTGTTTCTTTACATTGACAACAAGAGGAGGCTGGGTTATCTAGTACACAGGACTGGATGACTACACTGGAATCATGAAAAGTAAGGAAAGGTGGAACTCCCACTATTGTATGTAGACATTTTTGGAGGCAACCATGCCATGTAATGTTTTCTTTACAGTCAGTGGGGAGCAGTGGAATCCTCACAGGTGACCCACACAGGTAGTCCAAATTGTCCTCCAGGGAGTCCACTGCTCCCTTTCAGCAAGAAGAGGAGACTACTTGCCTAAGTGAGGCACTTAAGTCAGGTGCTTCAGCTCAGTTTAGAGACTCTCATTTTAAATAATTACATTTCAACTTTTATCCTCTATTAGATCACTAATTCAGATTCTATATGTGTTATTATATATATATATAATGACATTTACTATTTTAATATAGTGTAACAGTCAGAATGAAATTACTCAAGATTACACTATCAAACTAAAACATACTGATGGCCTAGAACTAGTTTGGGGGAAAAATGTCATTTTGTAAGAAAATTAGAAATGTCGCCATTTCGATCTAATTTGGAATTAATTTTTTTTCCGACGTCAGAATTTCCTGGGGAACACAACTTCCAGCTCCTGATTAGCTCTAGCACTCGTCCCTGCTGTGAGAACAGATGCACAGACCTAACGTATCATTACAGAGATGTTTCCCCCATGCTGAAGGACTTTGCTTTTTATTACTTACTGGGGCTAGATTAAGCACAGGACAAAATGGCGAGCTCATTGCTCAGCATAGCATTGCACCAGGAGCCATCAGAAGCAAAGAAATAGCTGTTGTGCACACTTTGAAGACCCACTGCTCAAAATTCCCTGTTTTTGCAAGGCATGGTGTGTCTCTGTGGGTTGGAGGTGAGTGTCACCCAGTGGACAAGTTATCTCATAACTCCTTGCTCCTTCCTGTAAGCAGAGGGTATTGAAGATGGTTAGGGGCCAGATATAGAGGATTAACCACAGGTCTGATGCAGATTTCCGTTGCCATGTCCTACATTTTCCTACAGTGTTTAGATGCTGTGGCTTGCTTTCTTGCTTGCTAGAGGGAGAATCTCTAAGGCACCACATTCCCTTTTAACAGAGGGTCAAGACCTTTAAACATCTCTAACCTTTAACAGGAAAACACAGCAAGAGGGAACTCTAATAATAATAATGCTCAGTGCAGAGAAGAGTATTTTATGTTTGCAAGGATGTGCACAAACATTGATTCGTTAATGAACCAGCCCTACCACAACAATAACATCAATGATCACATTGTTAATAACAATGCTAACTCTCCACTCCCAGATACCAGTTGGATAACAAGCCCAGAGCTGCTTGGCTGCTGCAACTTTCCTGTAGAGATTAGTCATTACTTCCACAGAAACACGGAGGCTGCCAGCAGCTGACAAGGTTCACAGGGAGGAACAGATCCAAAACGACCAAAGCTAGAGATGAACTCTTGATTCACGCCATGTCAACCAGGCAAAACTTAGAGATAATTTTAAATTTGTATGGTATTACTCATCTTGACGTAGTTTCTGAAACTCAGAAGTACACTTCAATATTGAAATAAAGTAGTGCAGGCTTGTGACACTCACCTGCCCTGTGCTCGGATGTACTAGAGACTAAATAGCAAGCAGATGCAGAAAAGGCAATGCAGTTCCACCCTCTGAGTATTTGTGGTAGAGGTGAGGTGTGCAGCTGACAAAAGGCCAGCAGGCTAACTCCATACAACCTTACAGGACGGCCCAGTTTTAATTACTGTTGGGAGAGCAGTGTGGTCATAGCTTTCCTTATGACTCTGACTCATGATGTTTAGGATGCAATGATAGATGGCTGATGTCAGCTCAAGTATGTGAAGTTTACTCATGTTGACAGTGGACACCCAGGGGTAGGTTGGGTCTGCTGCTGACCCACGCTAAATAACTAAGAATGAGCTAGAGGGTGAGAAGCATGGGCAGAGCAATGAGAGCAACTCAGCTCTAAGCAAGCCAAATCAACATGGACTCAGTAGAGAGTTCTCCAGCATGTGCCCTGTGCCCTTAAGTCACGGGTTTTCTCCATTATCCATCATGGTTTGCCTGTAATTTACAAACTGTTCATAAACTGCACATTCTGTAAAACTTTCCTTTCGGCTGAATCAAGGCTATCTGTGTACTAATGAACAGAAATATCTATGACTTAAAGCCATAAAACCAAGAGCCACGGTAAATGTCAGGGTAGAAATGAACCTTGATTCTATTCTCATAACATGTCATGAGGGTTAGATTTTGAGCTGACTTACAGCCCTTTTGAAAACTAACGTAAAATGTGTGATAAATAATTTTAGCACTGTATTCAGCCCTGAACTGTCAAGTATACTGATTTCCAATAATCCATTAACTCAGCCCAAAACAAGATCTTTCTCTCCAATAAGATAGCTGGAGTCTTCACTAAGGTTTTGCCATACCAGCTGTGATCTTCCTTTTGTTCCAGTGATCCTGACCAAGTCTTTTAAAACTCATTGCATGTGTGTACTGAGAACTAACTTAGCTATTCATAGCATTCTGAGCTGAACAACTCATGCATTTGGTTTCTTAAAAATATCCACATATATTCAAAGAGGTGCCCATACTCCTAAAGATGTAGTCTTCCACAGACTGCTCAGATTAACTTGACTCAGGCAGAAGAAAAAAAAAACAAGGTAGAAGGGCTGAGACATAGACAGTTTGTTTTGTGAACTCTTTACCAAGGGGTCCAACTGTGATAGGTAACTTATAGATGGATGGATTTAGAAAGAACTTTCTTGCTAAATTCTAACGGCAGAATTTTCATATGTGAGGATGGTAAACCAAATCAAACTACCCCAGCTTGTTTCTCAGTAGCAGGTGGAGTTTTCAGCATTGGAAATCAGCAAAAGCCCTCTGCAGTTGGGAACAGCATTTGGCCTGGAATGTATGAGTCGGTATGAGAAATCACAGCATGAGTTTCCCAGACACATTTCAGAGCTGTACTGGGCTTTGAGGATGGTCTCTGCTTTTTCACATCCTCTCCCTCTTGGTCTCCAAGCGGCGTGAGGAAAAACTGATTTCAGAATGAACTAAGGGTTGATTTCTCCTTGAGCCCAACCTCTAAACCCGGTGTAGATGAAGTTGCATTGCCTCCTGGTCTGCCTTATGCCTTAGTAGGTGTTTCTCGGCACACACAGGCAGAATCCCTACTCATGCACAACATATCCAAGACCCCAGGAAATGCAGCTGGCATTTTTGAAAGAATTTGCCAGTTTTACAGAGCAAACTGCTGGCTCTGGTGATGTCAGTGGGAATTTTGCCACTAGTTGCATCAAAGCCAAGATTTTATCCATTCTATTATACTGCGACTCTCAAATCCCACAGCATAAATGCTCTGGGGTACGTTCAGATGAAGGAATGATTTTTTTCCTGCTATTCTGGACCGTGGTCTTCTCCCGGGCAGAATTTTCTCAACTCTAACAGACACCTAAGGGGGTCAGTGTTTGTTTAACACTTTTAGACTGTTACATATCTAGTTTATCGTGCCAATAACTCCACATTGTGTGGAACTGAACTGCAGCAAGGACTGAAGAAGGGATAGTTGTTCGATGAGGAGACTAAGGAAGAGGCAGACAGGAGGTAGGGGGAAGATGGAAAAGCTTGGCATGAAATAGGGGAGCCTGATTGTGAGCCACTGAGGTTCAAAAGTAATTTAGCTAAGCAGATGATCGGGTGCCTAATTAGTTAATTATCCTACCATATCACTATCCCCCCCATTTGGAAGAAACCCTGTTACCATCCTCATGACCTCTAGGAAATGCACAAGATGCAAAGGATCAGCTGTTCCTTCGTGACAGTCCTTTTAGCAAATTAGTGGGGAAAATTGTGCTTAGCAAATATTCATTAGGGCTTCATTTTCCATTAATCCAAAAGGAAATGTGGAGAGCCTGTGACTTCAATCACGCTGAGGCCCAGGAATTTTAATGAGCTTTAAATGGGCATCTGTCAGAATCCTGACTTCGCCGTACTTCTCCTGCCAGCCGGGGGGATGAGTAATGGCTAATAAAAGGTGGGAGCATCTAGGCGAACTCCTCTCCCTAACAGGAAAGGCAAAGTTGTAATTTGCTGTGTTATGACACTGTAATTATGCCCTGATGAAGAAAACGAGAGCATTAAAAAAAACCCATTCCTTCCCCACACTGTGTCCCAGACATATGTGGGGGAAAGTTGGCTGAATCAGGTCATGGGGTTTTGGGGAAGGAGGAAACCCTTTGTCCCTCTGTCCTTATATCCTGACGGCAAGAAGCGAGCACTGCATCCCCTTCATGTCCAACTCCCTAAGTAAAGCAGAGCTGGCGTTACTTGTCCAGGTCAGTGTAGAGCTGGGCAGCAGCTGGAAGCACCTTTGGAAATCAAACCATGAAAAAAATAATCACTTCCACCTCAAACTATGCAGTTTTCTGCTAGCGAACATTGCAAGGGATTTAAATGTTTGGGTTTTTTTCCAACAACACTACTTGGATACACCTGTTCCTTTTTGACTTTTGCTCAAGTACAGCATGCTTCAAAATCACATTGAAAGGTTTCATTCTAGGCTACTTGACCAGAGGCAGCTTCTCTCCAAAATACAATTTAAACAGACCACTTTTTGAGGGTCTCTACTTGAACAAAACTGCATATTCCAATAGACTCCTCTTTGGATATTTTTCCAAACACCTTCTGAGGTCTGTAAGACTATGTGTTACAGCACTGAGGCAAAAAAAGGGGCAATTCCTCTTGTCTAATTATTTATATTTAAATCCATCTGTAATCTCTCTTGCAGAACCTTGTAGAACGGATCTTTCCTCCATTCTGTTTTTCCATACCATGTGTGCTGCTGCATTTCTGTCTCTAGCATCTGGTGTCTGTCCTGGGAAGGTTAATGAAGTTAGCATAGTCTCCAGGTGAACTTCTGCATTCCTGGTCTTTTGCTTTGTCTGTTTCTTTGAGAGTCTAAACTGGATCCTAGAGGTGACCCCTCACCAGTCAGAGAGAGGGGATGCTGAAGTAAATGTCCACCATGTGCTTTTTCATAACCTATTTCTCTTTTTCTCTTGACAGGACCAGAGGGCTGTAACCTGTTTATCTACCATCTGCCCCAGGAGTTTGGGGATGCTGAGCTGATGCAGATGTTCCTGCCTTTCGGTAATGTCATCTCCTCGAAAGTGTTTGTGGATCGGGCGACAAACCAAAGTAAATGCTTTGGTGGGTAAAGATAACAAAACAATTAGATTCATCCAGGAAAGGGCTTTCTCTGAATACTTTACCTTTCAAACTGCTTTCTTTCTGCTTAAGCTTTATGATTTCTCTCAATTTACTCCTGTCGATACTTTCCCCCTTCCCTCTTTCTCTCCTAATTGTCTCATGCTCAGAGTTGTGTGCATTGCTTAGAGGTGAAGGTTTAGCATCTCACCAGCAGCAGGGTGCTGTGGCTGCTGATGGTAGGATGGAAAATGTCCCTCCTTGGAAGGGGAGGTGGGGAGGGTACAGATAAGTATCTGAGGCAAATTGAGAGGGTGGGACACCTCGGGGTTAGGTGAAATTATGACGGGGTCAGCAGCAGGAGCATGTCGCAGAAGCGGAATTTCTGTACCCAAGGAAAAGGAAAGATAGGTTGCAGGGTTGAAGGGAAGACAGAGCTGTGGAGACAGCTTTCCAGCAGCTGTGATGCATCAGACTGCAAAGAGATAAGGGCTGAACATTAGCTGAAAGCCCAGTCTTCTGAGGGGATGGCTTCTCGGTGGACCACAGGCAGCCATACTTTGAGCCCACTTGACCCAATTCAGCACCAGAGCAGATACAGATGGGTCGAGCTAACCCTGTGCCTCAGCTGACAGACCACGTTAGAGGCTGGGTTTGAAAGCTGAATTGTGATCACATAACACTGGCCTCGCTGCTGGCTCAGCCTCACCAGCAGAAGCACAGAAAGACCCCAGCCAGAGCTGCCTGTGAGCCACCAGATAGGAACACCCTGAGCTGCACCCACAGCAGCAGGGCTCAGCCAGCCAACAGCCATGGGGTGATGTGTGCATGATGTCTCAGTGGGATCCTGCTGTTTGCAAAGGTGTTGCTGTCAAGGGTCCCTCTAACAATGCAACAGCATGGGGACCCTGACATATTTGATTCTATCCCACCTGGTGGACAGGGAATGTGCTTCATCCATGTGCCTGCCCACCACTGGGATGTGCAATTTCAGGTTCTCAGTGACCCTGCGCTCTTTGCAGACCTTCCCAGAGAAGTGCAACTGGACAAACTATTGCTTTTCTTTTCCTGTTACTTGCAGCTGATCTGGACTCTGTCTCTCAGGCAAACTCCAGAGTTAAGACTTACTGGAGTTTAATTTGATTTTAAAGCCACTCTCAGTCTCCACACTGTGCTTCCCTTCCATGCTGCCTTCCCCCTCTCCTCTCCTGGACAGCCCACCTCCTAAAACTCTTACCTCATCCCTTGCTAGCTATGATGCATGTCAGACAGTACTTCCAAGAGTTTCATGCCCCTTCTCTATGCTCCTTCTGCCCATTCACAGAGTCCGAACAGGCTATTTTCCCCTTAGATTGAAGGAGCTCTCTCCTCTGATATGAGGGGTCACACCATTCCCCTTCAGCACTACTCATTGTGTTTCTGCACTCTCAAGCACTACAGGAATGAAGGACAAAGACTTTGATGTGAAGAGGCAGTTGGGAAATTCAAATGAGAACTTATGAATTAGCCCCATTCTCTCCAGAGCCCACCTGCTTTTTAGAGTTTCAACCATATAAAAGCTCATAACAAGAAGAACAGACCAGCACAGCTCTAGGTGACATTGAAAACTAATGCTTCAAGGCTATCCACAGGTTAGCCTGGCAATGAAACTGCCAATCCTGTCATAAATATATAGGGGACTGCTAAAAATGGTTCTCCACGTATTGACAAGTGGGAAGACCGAAGGCAAATGGAGGAATGAGGTGAGAGCCAAGTCCAGCAAAGAAGTGTATCTTCTTATTTGAAAGACTTAGCTCAAAGGCTTTCTGACTACAAAGCTTCATGAAGACAGCAACACATACTCTGTGTTGTGGGACAGGGTTGTGGAGCTGGCTTTGTTGCAGCTTCCAAGGTACTGTGAAATCGTGGTTGGCAGCTGAGGAGGAATTGAGGGTTTTTAGCAGAAATTTTTCTTAATATTGAGTTATACTGGCAGAAACTAAACATCAACTTGTTTGATGAAGTAAACTCCAGAAGTAACCTCCAGAATTAATTGTGGGATATTCCAGCCTGAAAGCAGGAAGGTGGCCTTTGTATGTGTTGAGTGAAGTGCATAGGCAAGTAAAAGCAGAAATTAGAGGTTGCTAGGGGATCTTAGTCCCCTTATATTTGCTCCTGACACACAAATATCCAAGTCAAGTTTCTGCAGCTTTAACTTACTTTCTCATAAAGCTGAGTGCCCGCTGTGTTGGTCTCAGACAGACATGTTGACTGTGCAGCCATGTGAACCACCTCCAGAAGGATAGAAATAGCAGAAGTACAGGTAGCTAATTATCACAAGTATGTCACACTGCTCTTCAAAACCTCCCACCCTGCTGACCTTCAACTCTAAAGCATTGTAAAAATCTAGAGTGTATTACAAAAAAATTGTTTTGCTAAGTCCACTGTAGCTGGCGCCGATTAGATTATTTTGTTCCGAAAGTCCATATAAAAAAAACCAAACCCTTTTTCTAAAGGAAAAGAAGGGATTTTATTAACTTTGAAAGTAAGAAAACTCTTTCCTTTTCTGCTTAAACATTTCCCAAAACTCAACATGTAAAAACATAGCATTTGCATTCTGTTTTGCTTTTTTTTTTAACCCAGCTAGAGCTCTCCAACTGGTAGCCTGGGGGGACAATTCTGTCTGGCCCCAGAAAGATATTCCACCATTATATGACCTTTCAAAATGTATCTGCTATTCAGATCCCAAGTAAATTGCTGGAACAGAGTCTAGCCTCAGGTTGTTGAGAAATTGTCAAGAAGTCCTGCTTTAGACAAACTTAAAAAATTATATTGAGAAAAATGTCACCATGGTTTTTTTCCACAGGAACAGCAAATACTTCTTTTCCTGCTCTTATCTCGCTGTTAAACTACCTGTAAGCAGCTGGCCCAAATTGAGTGAGTCAGTAAAGCAGCATCTCAAAATGAGATTTTTATTCCTCTGTCTTTGGCTCTGAATTCTCCCCTGCCTTTCCAGCAGAGAGTTGTCTCCTTTGGCCACTATTGGCAGGGTAGTGCAGGGGCAGCCATGGAAGTGCTAGGGAGAAAGCAAAGATCGGCCATGAGCCTTTCTCCTGGTTTCAGGAGTCCGTGACCCTGCAGAGAACATCTGGCACCTGCACACACTAAAGAAACCCCTCTGTAGTCATGAAGCCTTTGATTTTTCCAATTCAGAGGCCACTGCCACCTGGTTGACAAGGAGCAGCAAGGAATGCAAGCTACAGCAAACATCAGTCTCATGTATAAAATGTGAAAGTGCTCAAAATATGTCTGTTGTTTTCTGTAGCAGGGCTGCTTGCTGTGGTGTGTAAGACTGTCTGAGAAACAACCCTGATTTGTCACTGAAAAAAGTCATTTAAATTGGAAGGCTTCTTTGCCTTTGACTTCTGCTGCACACATTCAGGCTAGACCCATATCCTTCATCTTCTCTTACAATTTTCTGAACCCTTGGCTTTTATTCTCCCATCCTATCCTGATGCATCTGTAACATGGCCAAGTGCAGACCACACTTCTCCTTCCCACTTACCAACATCTGTCCCCATGGCCTGAGCCTCTGTCACACTAACCATATCAACATCTCCTTGGATTTCTTCTCAGGTGCTGCCTTGTCCACCCTCTTATATTCAGACTTACCAATTTCACCTTCGCAGCTCTTCACCATTCTGCCCATCTTCCTCCACTCCCTCCAGTCCCCCCAGTCCCTTGCTCAATGCCCAGCTGATACCTGTAGCCTCTTCCCAGTGCACTTCTTTTACAGCCATCATGTTTCTCCTGCTGGGCCATGCTGTCCTTTCCCAGTGAAATGGCAGGGCCACAGCAG
>NW_010208129.1:27896-67548 GCF_000695765.1 Mesitornis unicolor
TCACAAAAAAATCACACTTGGTGGGACGCTCCTTGAAGAAGATGACTCCCATTCTCACAGAGGGCTGATCTAAGAAGTCTTGCACAGGGGCACAGTGTGCCACGGCCTGAACATCAACTTCTGCAGGACCCTGGGGCTTGCCTCTGTGCAAGGTCTCACCTTCCCACTGTGTGTAAGTTCTTCTGTGTGAAGGTATGCTAAATGTCAGAGGACAGGAAATACTCCTGTGTGCTGGTCTCAATGGTTCTGGTGACAATTGCCCTCTCAGTTACACAGATAATTTCAAGTGACCTGTTTGTGTACAAGGCAAAAAGAAAACTCTAGTAAGATAACACTACTATGACTGCCAAGGCAGTCATGGTCAGTGTGAGAAAATCTGCTCTTCACGCTGCCCATACACGGCTAGCTCTACCCCTCTCATAGGATGATGTTAAAACACAGTCCTAATTTCAGAAGCACTCACTGTTGTCGCACAAGACACTCTTTAAGAAGGCATTTGAAAACATTAAACTAGTGAAATACGGAGACAGACATGTTTTAGGAAAATGTTTTAACAGAGAAGAGAGAGAAAAGGATAGGTTTGGACAATATTAATTAGGAAGACATGACAGAAATTAGAAAAATGAGGATGTGGATGGAGCAGCAGAGGCCAAACGATTACCCTAAAGCGTCAAATAAGATGTAGATAAATTAAAGCTGGAAGGATTGCTTTACTGGTGCACTGGAAACTCCTCATTCCAGTCTCCTCTTTCTGAGAGCAGTGAGCACTTGGGTCTGCTGGCTCTTTGGACACCATTGAGCAGCAGACACTGTCCTGCCAGTTCTGCTCCATGCCCCTCCTTGCTCCCCACATGTCTCCTTGGCATGCGCCCATGTCCCATACCCACTAGTGTGACAGCTTCAGTTTCGTCCCATGGAACAATGACTCCAGGAGGCTGTGAAGGTTCGCTCTTATGCCATAGAGATACCATGGTTTCCCTGCACTCCGCTTGACATGTTCTGACCTCAAGTGTGAGAATCCACAACTGCTAGATGTTTTTCTCCTTTTCTATGCATTTAAGACAGACTTTCACACTGGCAGAAGGGATATCCCACCTCTTTTTGAAATGCTCAGCATTAAACATAGCAAGGAACATTCCAGCTTTGACTACAAACTGCAAGGGCTTCTTAGGACCATAGATTTATATGGCCTAAAAAACACACCTTGTTTGACTTTTGGTGCAACATGGACATCGAGTTTCATTCCTGATTCTTGCAGAGACTCCCCTGGAAAGTTGCCAGTTAGCCGCTTTATTTTGAAAAACCATCCAATCTTCTCTGAAGATGCCAAAAGAGAGAAAACAATGTTACTTGATGAGGGTCATAGTAGTTAATTACCTTCGCTGTTAAATATTTCTATTCCCTACTAAACAACTTCTGGCTCCTAGCTTATTAAAGAAACAGGGGAGCCAAGGGAGAGAAATTAAAAGTGAGAAAAGCAATGAGGAATGAGGACTAGACACCAGAGGGGGTGAAGCTCAGGAGAAGGGCTGAGGGATGGATAAAGCTTGTATCATGTTATTAAAAACACACTGTGGCAGTTCAAGACTGTGTGGCGGCAGAAAGGTGGAGTGGGAGATGCAAAGCAGCAGGCAGGTCATGACAGTCTATAGTGTTTCAACCTGGAAGCTGAAACAGAAATAAGAAAGAAGCATCAAGAGACCAGGACACCGGCAAAGTTATGTAGGGCCCTGGGAGCAGGGACACTGCAGATCAGGTCTAAAGTGCATTGGCAGCACTCCATAAGACATAAGAGTGGAACAACGGACCCTGAGGTACATCAGAAAAATATTGTTCAGCACCTGCTCACAATGTGGCTCTAACACACCCTGCCAAACCTGGCAGTTTCTCATTTAATAATAAAAAACCCCAAGTCTCTTTAAGTTCACCCAGGGAAATAAGTAGGTCCAGGGAAAGCCAGTGTAAGGGTAAGAAATTCCAGTCATGTGTTCCTACCCTATATGGGTGCTCATGTATCAACCAAGCTCTGTGCTTTGGGTTGTCCTTCTAGCAGGACGCTGACTCCTTTGCACAGGGCTTTAGGACTCATGGACAAGGAGAATTTTTTATCATCTCAAAGCTTTTGAGGTTTTCTATTCTGATTCTTCTTTTGGTAAGTGGCAAGATTCTTCCGAGATAGAGGAATTATTAGAAAGCACTTGGGAGAGAAGAGGACTTCTGTATGCTGCTGTTACAAGTATTGTGATTAAGTTTGTGGTTTTTTTCTTTTTATTGTTAACCTGATTTCAAATTTCCAAAGAAAAATCTCTACCCAAGCCTTTCTCCCAGTAACCCATGGAATTAGGCTATGTCCTTTACTTTGCATCATCTAGTGGCAAAACATTTTGTTTCAGGTCCCTGGACAATATCAGACTGTCATTCCCATATAGCTGTGGACTGCAGATCAAAGCTCAGAGCGTAATGGAAGAAGCCACTAAGTTGAGTGCCTGAGTTGAGACAATATGGGAATGATTTTCTAGGCATGCTGAGCACGCCTAGCCCCTGGGATGTTGCGGTTCAGATCAGCAGGAGTTTGTGGTGGTCCTCTCCACTTTAGAGCACCTGGCACAGCCAGTCAGCCAAGGAGAGATTCATGACGTGTCCAGTTTAGTTGGAAAGTAAGCCCAGGAGAGAAGGACACCATTAGAGGGGTTCTTAGGGCTCCCAGAGGACAGGGGAAGGAGGTGCAAAAGTTCATTATTTACTAAATACTCTCTGTTATATTCCAAAGCAGTCAGGCTTTGAGAATTCAGGTCTGCAGAGTAGGGATAGGACTCTTCTCCAGCTGATAAGGAAAGAATTGAGTAAGAAGGAGAAGGAGCTGTTCATCAAACTCACAGCACAGCACCTCCAGCCATTGCACTTGGTTGGGGGAGGGTTTAGGGGAGGAGGAGGAGAGGAAGAAGTATTAGGGCTGTGAGCCACTATTCATTTACAAACTATAATTAATTTGATGTTTAGATTAATTTCTGATGCACTCTCAAAGGTGCACTGAAAGCATTTTTCCTTTATTATAATGTTGATTGCTTATTGGGGAGATAAATCTAACTGTCAGTTATGCACTGACTTACCAAAACTTTCAGACCAAGCAAGCATGTATGCATAAGGAACAGCTGTTTGCAGCTCTTCAGTTAAAGGGACAGGTCTGTCTTTTCCCAATAACTCACACTAAAGAAAATCTATACATTATACACAGGGACTTCTGCTTTCTTTTGTAGCTTAACAATTTATTAGACAAGAACGTGTTAGCAGAATCTATCTTCTATTTGTCTGTCTGTCCATGTGTCTATCACTGTTCTATCCGTCTCTCCACAGAAACGATAGACAGAGTCCATCCAGAATATTTTTAAATTATGGATATGTTTGTACATACCTACTCACATGCACACTTACACAATCATTTAAAATGTTTTTTCTCATGGGGTAATTAAATGGAGGAACTCATTACTGGAGAGTCTTTGTGGCTACTCATTTAATGACCTTCAAAGGGGAAATGGCCATTTATGTGACTAATAGAAATGACCAATGGAAGAAAGAAAAGAGAAAAAAATAAAAGAATTTTTCAAAGAGATTAAAAACTTAATGCTCTGGGCTTCAAATCAGTCCATCAGCACTGGGACCTAGGAAAAGAACCTGACCAGGCTCTCATGGGTGTGCACTGCTTGTTATCTGCTACCACCTTTCCTAAAAATCCTTTGGCATTAGACAAAGTAGATTAATTCAAATCGCATAAGGTTGGTCCTATATGTGCTCCAAGGAAATTATAGTTACAAATGCTAACATTCCCATGTGCATAAGTGCCAGAGGAGGGTCTCTAGTGCTACTTTTATTCAGGCCAGATGTTTCTGTTCAGAGGTCAGAAATAATGACCTCTCCAATAGGCAGGCCCATTTCTAAACTCAAGATGATGGGTCCGCAGAGAGCAGACTTACCACGTCCTGCAGATCGACCACAGCATTTCGGCTACCCATTACATTTATTTTTATTTTTGTTTTCCCACAATCTCTCTCATGCAAAGCAAATTTCAGCTGTAGCATGGGTCTCTATAAATCCATCCAACCATCCATTCCTCCCCCCACGTATCTATCTTCAACTTCTTTATATCCATCTATCCTGTCTCATTCACTGCACAGAACTGCTCTTCAACATTTTGAAGACTGTCAGCCAGATAGTTACTGAGCAGCTGTTCAATAGATCCTCACAGCTCTGTGCTTGGCCTCAGGCCTTCCTTCTCTCACAATATTCAAACCCTGCTATGAATATGAATTTATTATTATTTCCTCATCTGTTTTCCTAAGGCCCTTCCTAGCAGATCATTTGAGACATTCACAGAGCTAAGTAACAGCATCTTCACAGGGCTCATGGTGTCTTCAGTTCACCAAGGGGATGATGAGGCATAGAAAGATATGCAAAACTATTTATTATCTTGGATACCTAATCAGAGATGCCATGAGCCTGATCAGTCTGTTTACTGGTTTTCACAAAGTATTTAGCACAATGCAGGGCACACCATGTTTATGTTTGCTTCAGATGCAGGTACAGGCAGCAGTCTTTCTGCCAGTGAAATCTCAGCTCAAGTATCAAGCACCAAGATAAGAGGAGCCCACAGAAAAGCTTAATTTTCACTGGAAAACTAGAGAGGCTTCCATACCTGTTCAAACACTGTGCCATAACTATCCACACCTTTTTAACATTTGTGTGCCATTGGCTCTGTCTGGGCCATGACAATTAACTCACAGCTGGACCTTTCTTGGGCATGGCTCAGCAATAACAAGGGCCGGGGGCTGTCTCTAGACAGCGGTATAGACCAGACCACTCTCTTTTGAGGGATAAGAGGATTTAGTTATGTAGATACAAGCCATGTAGATACAAGCCATGTAGAAACAATGTACCAATTGCACTCAGAGCCTGCCCTACTTTATTTACACGTAAAAAAGTAGCTTAGGAGACCTTATTAAAGGAATTTGACATATGATATACCCAGCATAACTGGAATATCATCACAGACATAGGGATCAATTCCAGTTCTTCAAGGCAGCATTTGATTGTACAACTACAAAACCATCCTTTCCCTGCCTTATTTACTGTCTACATTCCAACTCCTGCAATAATGAGTCTGATACATTGCCATTTTCCTCACCCTGTTATGTTATTCATTCTCTACAGTAATTAAAACAAGGATGCCATGAAAAAGAAAAATACAAAAATGTGTGGTTAGAAGCAATGCCTTAATGCATATACAAAACAATACAGAATTAAAATTTTATAGGTAACATAATTTCTTGCATCTCTAACTGGAGTGTTTCGTTCTGCAACCTTATCATTGTTTTAGCGTATTGCTACATGTGATATCTTCCCTTTCCAAGTAAGCAAACTAAAGTTAAAGAAATCCCCAAATGAGATTAACATCTTCAAATAGTATATATTGACATTTACAAAGGTTGTCATCAGGACAACAACTTGCAGATCCCCATAAAATATGTATACCTTCCTTAACTGTTTCTGGTTTCATTTATCTCAAATCCCCAACAAAATTCAACATCATCTCTTCTCTCCCTGTTCTTGATCTGTAATATATCACATATGTATAGGCATGTACGTTTTATATGCACTATATATATATATATATGTTACTGCAAGAGCAAATATGTCTACAAGCTACTAGAAACAGTGACAACCACTGAATAGGTGGTTTGAATTTGGGCAAGCTTCTCCAATGCTTGTTGGCCTTCAAGGTGAAAAAGCTTTTCTTCACACCCAGTCTGGACCTCTCTTGTTTCAATTTATGTCCTTTGTCTCTCATTCTCCCACCATGCACCACTGTGAATCATAGAATCATAGAATATCTTAAGTTGGAAGGGACTCATCAAGATCATTGAGTCCAACTCCCTGCACCTCACAGGACTACCTAAAACTAATCCATATGACTAAGTGCATCATCCAGGTGCTTCTTGAACTGTGACAGTCTTGGTGTCATGTCCACTTCCCTGAGTTTGTTGCATGGATTGACCACCCTTTCAGTGAAATACCTTTTCCTAATGTCCAATCTGAATTTCCCCTGACATGAAGAGACTTTATCTGTCTTCTTGCTCTTACAGGATGAGTGCTCCAGCCCTTGTCCATCCTGATGACCCTAATGGACTTATTATGAGAATTTATCAGCATCTACGCTATGATATGAAGGTGTTTCATTCCCATTGACATTGATGACAGAAGAAGCCAGATGATCATTTCCCTGTCCATTGTGGGTAGTTGACAACACAGAGGTCTTACATTGACACTGAAAGGACCACAGATGTAACAGCTGATTGGATCTGGAACAGAATGTTATCTTCCAGCCTAAAATGTACTTGTATAACTCCTTCCTTTCTGCTCTTAGTACCCAGAATAGTTCAGGGACAGTTCACAACCCCCAGGCCTAGGTATTAAGAGACTTTCTCTTTTTCTTATCCAGTGACTCACTCCATATGAGGAGTCTTTTTCCTGTTGATTTCACTTTAGTTTTGTTAGCTGGTTTTCACATAGTGGCCTCCATAGAATATAAAGTATTGGTTTGAAAAACCTAGTTGAAAACTATTCATCACTATTTCTGGCTTCTGAACAGAAACTTCCAGACTGTCCCACAAGAGAAGTATCAAATCTTTCTATAACTATTGGGTTGCCCCAGCCTGCCCATAATAAGGTATCAGGTGTGCAATGACATAAGGGAGGAGAGATGGTTAGTTGTGCATCTAAGTAATGATCAGCAGGAGCAAGGTGGGGAGATTCTCTACATTGCTACACCAAGAATGGATCTATTTCAGGGACTCCCTGGAACATGAGAAAACTGATGAAAAGTAACCACTAATACAATTCAGAGTGCACCTTCCTGATCAGTTTTCCTGTGTGGTTGGTTTTGTCATTTTGGTTTGTTGGCTTTTTTATTGGTCCAGGAAGGAATTTACTTCCCAATTATTAAATATTATCAAAAAGAAGATCATCTTTTATGACTCTTTTCTCTTATAAACCAAGAAGGATAACTGATGATTTCAGTAGCTGCAGTGTTCATATATGGCTTCTTTATCAAGAACCCACAAATTGAATGGGATCCAAGAGAGAAATCAGGAGCAAGGAAATTACGATTAAGATCAAAAATGAATTGTGATGTGGATGGAGGGAGCTTCAGTAGTTATTGTCACCTTGTTTATATTGTACAACTCCAACAAAACAAATGTAAAAATACTGTTCATCTTGATTCAGCAACATTCTCAATGCAACCTTAATTGAGCATCTACTTAGATCTCACTCACAACATGTATAAAACCTACACTAGCCTCATTCTTTACTTTTGGTTTTACACAAGCAGAAGAACTTGCTTCCTCAAAAGTTCATCTGCTTTTTCCAAACACGCACTTTCCCCATAAACCTTATATAAACACATCATTACACAAAACATTTACAAAGGCTCAGAAAGCAAGTCAAGAAGAGGTTTTTTCCATTTCTGAAAGCAGTTAAGAAATTGCTTCAGTCTTAATCATCATTCAAAAAAAACCCACCAAATACCATTTACTTATCTATGGGTCATTCTTCAGTGGTTAGTTTGTGCCTTGTGAGAAAATGATCATCATCACTTTGGTTAGAACATTATGCTTCTTTTAGAAGAATTACAATGCTTCTGTCCACAGCAGACACGTATTCATACTGGTCCAATGTTTGATTCATAGGGTCTCCAAAAAATGACTGAAGCCTGATTCCTTCACTTCTTTTATCCATTTGTTGGGTGACTACAACTCCTACTTTGGAGAAAGAGTAGAACCACAGTCCAAAAGATCAGAGAAATAGTTGCTCATCCTTTAGACAACCTCTGTTTACAGGAAAAATATAAGTATTTAGTGTTTTTTTGTTCTTAGGATGAGAAGTCTCTTGTGGTATTCAATATCAAACTTTTAATTCTTTTTCTCTTTTTGGAAAAAGTTGGTCCTGATCAGGTGCCCTAGTTCCAGATATATGTGCGAGTCAAAACTCTAGACTTAGATTATCACAGTAATTTAAACTACCCAAGTTCTACTCTAAATTCAATCCCAACCTTGTGCTTTTGATGTAAGCCATGACAGTAATTTCAGTACAATAAAGCCCAAACGGATTGTGAAAGAAAAGACTCACAGAAACAGAAGTCCTTCTTGATTTGAACCACTATATTCAGTGTCAGCATCTGAAGCCCTCAACCTCCTTCAGAGAAGATGCTGCTTCTTTGAGGCACTGTCTGGAGAGCTTCCAACAATGCACAATAACAGGGATGACTTCTCTGCACTTTCCAGGTCACACTGCCTCAATGTACAGAAGTAGTTTCATGCACAGTAAGATGGGAAGGTGACATAAGGAAGATGTTTGTGTATTTCAAGCTACCTTCTGGACTGGGTGTTCTGACCTTTAGAGAAAGTTAATCATGCCATCTACTTTCACTCTTCATTTAATCTCCCCTTCCCATCTGTTCAGTTTCTCTCAGCTGGAAGCAAGATGAAGAACGAGTACCAGTCAGCTGTCTCAGTGGTCCGCAGCCCACACTTTGGGGCCATTTATTATAGGGCATTAACATCAATTGTCATCTCTATCATGACTGTTACCACGGTCCATGCCAGATTAGTAGGCAAGAATGGATTTTCTAAATATCTGAAATGTGAAATGAACAATAGACAGACACACAGACAGATCTGCAGTATCAGAAGGAACTGTTCTGATTGCTTGGACTGAACTCTGAAAGAACGTATGCCAGATACCTCAGCTCATGTGACAGGTTCAAACCTTCTGCTTGAGTCATAGCATCCCTTTTAGAAAATCTCTTAATCAAGATTTCATTTGATAGGTGCTCCACCCCTATTGCTAAACAAGATGTTCCAAATAGTTAATTATCTTCACTACTTAAAAAATGCAGACTCGGTGTCTTATTTCCATTTTAAATTTGTCAAACGTCTGCTTCCATCCAGAAGAAATCATCAAGCTCTTTTTTTTTTCTATATTAAAAACCCCATGTTCTATTAGAAATTATTTATAGACTATGGTCAGAAGACTGTTTAACCTTCTCTTCAATAAACTGTGGCAACTCTCATTACTTTCTCAGACCTAGAATTATTCTAGTAGTTCTGAATAATTCTTAAAACTTATTTTTTGTAGAGAAATCCCCAGAAATAAATGCAGAATTCCAGTAAGGATCATTCCTGAGCCATACTCAGATGTAACATCGCCTTGCTACTTCTAGAGGATATTCCTCAGAGACTGGCTTCATCCCAAGACTGTATTGAGCCTTGGGACTTTGAGAGTTTTGATATAATACTGAGAGCTTATGTATTTCACTGTTATCATGGCACCTATGTTCGTCTTAGAAGCACTGTTTGCTAGTGAAGATTTTACCTTATTATGAGTGATACACTTGCTTTTTCCTGTGGATACTTAATTTTGCATTTGGTTGGATTAAGATGAACACTCTTTAGCTGAGTCCAGCCCACGCAATGATCCAGGTCAACATGACAAACTTCTGCCATTATTTACCACTTCACCATTTTTGTATGATTGGCCAATTTTACCAGTAACTATTTCAGATGTCTTCCAGGTAATGTTAGAGAAACTAAATAGCACAGAACTTTCAGTACACTCCGGAAGGAGCCTACTAAAAAAACCTCAATATTGAAAGTCACAATTTACAGTATTTTGGTGGTCTATTATCCAATCTTTAAGAAGTTTGATGTGGACTGCTTTCATTTACTATAAAGAAGTGCTCTTTCAAATAGTCTAGAAAAGTTCAAGTGTACTTTATGAAAACTTACTATATTAACCAAATTTGTAATTTCAAGCAATGAGGGTAATTTGATAGATGCCATTTTCCATGAAAATGTGATCATCTGTATTAATTGTACACCTTTTAATTCTCTGCCATATGATTTTTTTCAAAATTTTCATAATTTTACTTAGGCTTATGAAAGATTAACTACATTTACCAGGTCATTTAGTTTACATCCTTAAAAATTAATAATAGGTTGAGGATTTTTTTTTACTGGAACACTTTGAAGGTTTTCTAATATTCCATAAATTTCTAAAATGGACATCAGTGGGTCAGCAAATTTCTGAGTCAATTCTTCAAATATTCTGAGGTTCCAACTATCTCATCCAGCAGATGTGAAATATTTAATAGTAGTTGTTTAACATTGTCATGGTTTAACTCTAGCCAGCAACTAAGCACCACACAGCTGTTTGCTCTCTCCACTCACCTTTCCCCCATTGGTATGGGGGAGAGAATCAGAAGGGTAAAATTAAAAAAAATCATGGGTTGAGATAAAGACAGTTTAACAGGCAAAGCAAAATAAGGAATTAATTCACTACTTCCCTTTGGCAGGCAGGTGTTCAGTCATCTTTAGGAAAACAGGACTCCATCATACATAATGGTTACTTAGGGAGACAAACACCATCACTTCAAACATTCCCTCCTTCTTTCCTCTTCCCCCAGCTTTACCTGCTGAGCATGATGTCATATGGTAGGGGATATCCCTTTGGACAGCTGGGTTCCTCTGTCCCAGCTGTGTCCCCTTTCAGCTTCTGTACACCTCCAACGTAATCATTGATGGAGTGGAGTGAGAAGCAGAAAAGGCCTTGACTCTGCATCAGCACTGCTCAGCAATAACTAAAACATCCCTGTGTTATCAACATTGCTTTCAGCACAAATCCAAAACATACTCCCATACCAGCCTATGAAGAAAATTAACTCTCTCCTAGCCAAAACCAGCACAAGAATAGTCATCAGTTACTGGCTGTTCGTAGAGTAAAAAATGGGTGTATAGATGGATGAATGGTTGGGATGAATAGCTGGATAGACAGATCTCACTTGGACATGATTAAACATCAGTGGAAGGTTAAATATTCCACAAAGTCATTCAACCCTATTAGACACTGAAAAACAGCTGAAGTGTTATGCCCTTGATCCGCAGACGTACTCCTTTATTGAGTATTCCAGTACCCATAAATCACCTTACAGTACAATACCTTCCAATGCACACATACATTATAGAGCTACTTACATACAGATAGTATCCTGAAATTCTTTACAACACTAAAAAATTGCAAGACACCAGCTAGGACACAGTGTGAAGAACATATCAAGTTGAAGACCTTGCAAAGCAATTAAAGGAAAACCTCCTTTCTCTGATAAGACTAACAAACATGGAGAAAGAGAAACTGAGCAGTATTAGGAAAGAAATGAGCAGAAGTAGGAGGGAAGTGCTGAGGTGTAGAGAGTCAGGTCATAATTCCTGGGAGAGGAGCAGGAGGTCCTTCTCAGCACCTTTCCTGCAGAGTAGACTCCTGTGATTTGAACAACTTTTCATTGCCTTCCCAGCAGGAAATGCCTCCCTGATATTCCTAGAACTCACCCTTCACTGGTTAGTAACAAAAGTAAGGAAGCCATGCTCTAAAGGAACAGTTCTGTTAATAACCAGTTATATTATTAACTAATTCCTTAATTACTAACTCAAATGCTTGGGGGAAGGAAAGGAGCAGAGCTTCTTGCCTAACCAATTGCCAGTGCTTTCTGCAGCTTCCTCCATCTTAGTAGCCTGGCCAAAGGCACCTTTTATGTCCTGGGTAGCAGCACTTTGGACACAAGGGAAGCAAGGGGCATGGACTTCTCCTGCTCTAGTAGCCAGCCCACATGCATAGTGTTTCTTCTTTTTCACCACATGGAAATATGCCTTCCCCAGGCTGAGAAGCAGATCCTTGCTCTTCTGTAATTCTCTTTTCCCTTCAGTGAGATGAACATGGTTGAATGACAAGAGGGAAAAGTTCAGAAGAATGAGATCCCCTCCTTAGCTAGGACTTTCATAACTGGAGGAACAAGAAGTGCCAAGATCCCTCATGGCAGTCAGACAAATACATTGACAGCCAGAACCAGAAAAATTTATCTCTGGCCTAAACCTGCTAATAAGCACCAATGGCTATCTGTTTTTGTTGCAATCTTTTACAAAGTGCATCTCTAAGATGGTAGGTTTGTGCAGCAAGCCTCTGGAACATAGACCAAACAACTCTCTTTAGTTTTAATATAAGTTAAATATTTTTTCAATACTTGCTTCTTTCAGGCTTCTCTTTTCCTTTCTGTTGCCTAAGACCAGCCAGGTTACATGAGTGGACCTCCTGTAGGACCATCTGCCCCCAGTTTTGGAGTCTGGATCAAAAGTTGCATCTGGACCTGTCATTCGCCATAGATGTGACTTTTGATTTAGAGGATGCTCAATGTAGCTACCAAGCACTGGTCTCCATCCAGAGAAAACCTTCTGCTGAAGAGAGGCAACATGTTACTCCAACCTGGTAGCAGATCATCAACAGGCTGTTTTGCACATTAACCACTAATTCTCCTTGCAGCATGCAAAAAGAAACATAAAACTTAGAAAGACCAATTAGAGATCCATGGGAACCTAATGAAGTACTCATTCAGGACTGCATTTAGTGCACAAACTAATTCATAGCCATGCAGAGACACTATTCATTGTGAAGGAAAAGTTTACAGTTCAAAAAAAGTCTTCAGATACACTCTGAGATAGATTGCTAATTCCCTTCTTTATCGTCTCAGCTGACTAAAACAAAACCAGCCCTTGAGTAATATCAGTTACATAAAGCCCTTGGTGATCATACGGGTGTCATGAGTAGAGCACAAAGCTCCCTCAGAGTGCCCCACTACAAAGACTTCCTGTGGAAGAAATGAGGAGAAAACAAAGCATCCTCCAAGATGCTAACCCAATTTATCCCTGCTGATCATTTACATAGTCACGCAGGAAAAGAGCAGGTCAGGAGGAGTCATGGACTTCAACATCAGTACCTTTCTGGAAGATGCTGTGCAGAATCAGGAAGATTAGATGACCTGAGCTGCAGCCCTAGCAGATTTCTTCATTCTTTGCTGCTTTGATAAATCATTTATTAGAAGAGGCTTTTTACATAATCCCTGGGAAAAAAAAAAAACAAACCCAAACACATCCCTCCATAAAATAGATTTATCACAAAATCCTGTCCTCCTACCAACCATCTTCAGACCAGAACATATATTTCTTTGATTATTAATTAACTGATGCACAGAAACAGCTTCAAGCTTTTTAACCTCTCCTTTTCTCTTTTGTCCTTCAAAAGTGTAGATGACAATGCAGGGGTGGTGTTCAAAACACAGATAACTTCTTAAGCCCTGTAGTCATGGGCTCAAGCATTAAAGCCATTCAAAAAGCAAGTATTTAAGCTATTTTCCCAGTACATACATTCTGTTACTTGTCATACATGTTCAAATCTGGCATAATACCACTAACGCCGCCGACACTGACATGAAGAACAGAGATGGTTAACTGCCAATAGTGCACAGAATGACAACAAAAAAGTCATATAATCTACCAGTAGGTATTTGAATTGAAAAGAGAAAGGACTACAATATTGTTAGCACAGCTTGTCTGTCTATCTGTCTATCCCTTATCAGTGTGACATCTCAACTCTCATGATAAGCCATAGTTTTTCTTCTTTTTGGAGTCCATCCAAATTCCCTCTAAAATATGAAATACAGCTCCACATAAATAACAGGTAGGAGGAGAGCTGAATGCATCAACAACTTCTGAGCGTATCAAACCCCCTGAAACTAAAGCAGTCAAATGAAACTAGAGGAATTAGCTGCTCTGTCCCTAGGATGTGCTCACAAGGAAAATGCACATTTATTGGCATTTGCCCTCCTTCTCTCTGCCCAGCCCTCTCACCCCATGCCCTCCACCCTCAGCAGCTAGCCAGTGCAGATGTTCATGTTACAGCAGTGGATATCAGGACAATTGAGGAGGAAAAAATGAACATTCCAAAACTGGTCCAAATCTGTAGGCAACTCATACCAATAGCATCAGAGTACAACTTTCAGCTTCATTATCTGGTCTAAATGAAATATAGTGAGCAAATGCACCTCTGATCTCTGTTATTAGTCCCATTTGTTAAAATGCTGTATTATTTACAGCTTTGTACAGAATGAGGAAATGGCCTTAGAATTTTATCTCACAAACAAAGTCATGATAAAAACTAGTGTAGCTTTGTGAGCTTATCTAAAGGCAAGGTTCTTCCAAAGGTACAACCGTATCAGTATCTCAGCAGTAGGGCTTGTCACCCAAATAAAAGTCTAGTCTTGGCAAAAGTAGACAAATAGCAGACTTCCATCATACTTGGCAGAATTTGTGGTGGGGTTTGCATGAATCAGGAGCTTGATTCAGCAATTAACATCACTTTAGGGAGAGACTCTCCGAGGCATTAGCCAGTTAACAACACCTTAACTTGAGATGTCAGCTCCAACCAAGGAACCAGGTAGATGCCACAGTAGAGGTACCCCGATTTAAGCAAGGTGCCTGCCTTCACTGCAGTCAGCACTGGCCCCTGCTACACAGTCAGTGGGACTTGATTTAGATGAGCACAGCTAGGAGTGTCCTGACAAAAGAGGGAAATCAGGTCTTACGCTCTACTGTGACGATATTGGCTGGACCTCCACTGATTATTTTAGGACCCCAAGGTGATTTGCTCACCAAGAGATGGGCATATAGACACAGTCTAGATGTGCACATTTAGTCAGTAAGAGGTACATTGCAACAGGACCAGTTACAAGAGCAGAAATCAAAGTTCACAGGCAAGCTAGGTTCTCTACAGACATGACACAAGCGATTATCCAGCTGCAGCCAGCTCAGCTTTGATATCTGGTAGCTGTGTATATATTAGTAAAGTAAACATACCTGGCACTTTCTTCTAGCACTGGGACCAGCTGGCACAGAATCGCCCACACCCAAACTATTAAATTCTCTTACTTTCCAGAACATCATGGCCACATTCAAGCTAACTACTGAAAACAGCCTCTGTTCTGTGTTAATACTCAGACTTTGTCTGAAGTTAGGACAAGACAAACCTATGTTAAAGACCTTTCTACATGATTGTGTTCCAGTTTCTCTCAACTTCCCTGCCACAGTTTTAGTCTACTGTTATAAATCTAGTTTACCGGTCTTGGGCAGGAGTATTAGCAACCCAGAGGTGATTTTAAAAAGAACTGTCTTTCACTACATTGTTTATTCAAAGATGTGAGCTAGCTACACTGCAAAGATGAAGTTGAAGCTCAACTAAAGCATTTCCAAGGAACTTTCCAGCAGTGTTTAAAGACTTAATCAACTCAGGTGAAATCAGGAGGTGTTTAGTTTGTTCCTTTGCTGAGATCAAATCATAAGACCTTGTTGACTGAAAGATTATTCAACTAGTCAAATGGAAACTAGGAAAATTACCACGTACTTACGGGCTAAAAGTGATTGCAAAAGCAGATCCATTGCCATTGAATAATACCCAAGCTCATTACTCACCATAACTTTCTAGTTTTCTGTTTAGAGATTGATGACTGCTGTGAGGCTTCAGCAAGAATTTTGCTCGCATCTCCAGAGCTGCAGTGTCAGTACTTCTTCATCCAGGTGGTTGGCAGGAAAACTGCATGGACAGACAGTTACTTGGAGCCTTGGCTTCAAGAGGGGAGGATGAAGAAGGATGCCCATTTATTCCATGGGCTTCCCTCTTAAAACCACATCTGCCATACTCAGTAAACCTGTTATCTCACTTTGAGGACCATAGATTTTTACGACCTCTCACATAAACTTATGTTATAAAGGCAGGGAGTACAGCTTTAAAGCAAGAGTAAGAAGATGTGCTTGCATATATGTCTATACTTATGCATGTCTTTTTCAAATGCAAGCCACCTTGTGTCATCTTTGAGACTTGCTTTCGATGAGGAACTAGAGCAGAGAGGAGGTGCTGCTGGATGCATTCACAGTACAGCCGAAGGCTGCAAGCCATGCCTCGTGCTGTTGAGAGGAGCAGGTGCATACCTGGCAGCAAGTGCTCAGCATTCGCTTTTTGAGGGGCTCTCAAACTGTTTCTTCATTTCAACCTGTCTGTTGAGAGAGACTGGGTTCCTAGGGTTGATTTGTGCTGCCAGAGTTTTGCAGGGGTGGGAAACAGATGGCTTTGTCTGGAGCACAGTCTGGTCCAGGCTGGTCTTGCTCAGGGTTTGTGCTCAGAAATGTTGTTGGCACACAGGGACATTTCTGGCAAAGGTAACAGAGGTAATTCTTATACAATGTGATGGCCCCTTGCCTCACTAACATCTCAGACCTATGGTCACTCCAACTAAAGTCACAGACAGACTGGGCAAATGAGACCTTTTCCTGGAGCTAACATAAACAAAAGAAGAAAAAAAAAGAAACCCATGTCAGAAGCCTCCCAAAAGCTGAATGCTTTAGATGCATTGCAGGCTGCATGGTTCTGACCTACCTTGGCCCTTCTGATCCCCAGAGAGCATGTCTTCCATTGAGACAAGGATTGTCATTTTAGGTGGCTTGTAGATACAGTGTTCAGCCACTATAGGTGTTTCTACTGCTGGATGCACTCCATGGCTGATTGGATGATTTGCTGACAAGGTAGGAAACTACTTATGGAAAACATGGGAAGAAAGCACTAGTGTTCATCTTTCCCAACTGCAGAGTCAACATAAAGTCTGCAGAAATTGCCAGTTAATAGCTTCTCATATAGCTTAAGTGGCCAACAATCAAACTATTCATGCCAGTGAATACCATAATGAAGAACTTATTAAACTCACATTTTACTTACATTGCCATAATAAGGACGTAACAGTAGGTATATCAGGTAGCCTTCATCATGAATAGTGGAAGGCAAAGGCAAGGTTATGCTGGTGAGTGCAGGAAGGTCTAGATATTTGCTGTAGTCATGATGGAGGGAAAAAGAGCAAGACAGAATGCCTTGAGACCATGCACCACATTTGCTGACACCCAGCTCAGAGGAGACCCAAATCTTGTGTGTCCTAGTACTGTGGCACCACCATTTGGGTCCCCATGCTTCACACAGTCTTGTGTCCAAACTGGCACTCAGCCCATGCACTGTGTCCTGGGACACTGATCTGTAACAACCCCTCCTATCCTTTGTCCCCCATTGGCAACCATCCTCTCCTCACTCTCCTGCCCACCTGGCCACCCTCCTACCTGCTCACTCCCTCTCTCCCACCACCCTCACCCCCTTCCCCATGTTCATTCTCAGTGGTCGTTGCATGTACGTGCCTTGGCCCCCTTCGGTACATTAAACTCCTTGCCTTGCCTCATGTTTTGACAGGTTTTGTGAGTTTTGACAATCCTGCCAGTGCCCAAGCTGCCATCCAGGCTATGAATGGCTTCCAAATTGGCATGAAGAGGCTGAAGGTCCAGCTGAAGAGGCCAAAGGATGCTAATCGTCCCTACTGAAGAGTTATGGGAACCACTGGATACAAAGCACTAGCACAGGTAACTGCATGGGGAAGAGGTTGTCAGCTGTGGTTGTAGCCTCTCTTTGTGTTGTAGACCCTCAAAAATGTTCAGCTCTGTGACTCTCTAGCTTCTGCCTTTTTCACTTAGGCCTCTGGCTAGAGCCACACTGCACAAATACGCACTCACACATAAACCAGGAACTGTCTGTGTGTGCGTCTCTTTAGAAAAAGAGGTGGAAGGATGCTTAACGAGAGATGAGCCAAGTTTCCCACCCCAGGGTCAAAGTCTTCCTGGTCACTAGAGGAGAGCCAGCAGCCGTCTTGATTCCCCTTGCTCAGCCAAAGAGAGCATTTCTGGTGGCTGAAGAAAATCTGCAATTAAGAAATGGGACTGGGCTGGAGTTCAATCCCAGGTGACTGGACTGGGACAGTGTCTGTCTCAATAGCTCTGTGTTGCAAACGTTTCAAAGCATTCTTCATTCTTCATGCAATATAGTCTGTATCCAATTTCATTCCAGCACAATAACTTTATGTAAATATGTCTCCCCAACAACTAAATAACCCCCAATTTCTTTCTTCTCAAGCCCACAAAATTAATAGAAGAACACATGCTCACTTCTTGTGCAGTTACTGTTAACTTCTGTGTGTAGATAAAACCCAACCAAAAGTCAAGGAAGCTTTGCTCAAGTAAGGACCTAGACAAATCTGAATGAGGGTCTCATTTTTAGACTCATGTACTTTATGTTGTTGGAAAGGACCCAGCTTGATGCTCCAAGGGAACTTCTAATACATGTACCAATGTCAAAAATATCAGAAGGAGTGGCTTGTTTCATTGGAATCCCAGCCTACCACAAACAACAAAAATGGAGATATTTCCAAAAACGGAAATATTTTCCACCACTGGCTAGATTTTCCAATAAGTTAATTCTTTGAGAAACAGAAATACAAGACCTCGTGTGTTTGCTACAGAGACAGAAAGTCTCCCTGTTGTTAAAACTGTTCAACACCAGAAATTTCCCAATAAACCCAGCAGCCAGAGTGGCCCCAAGGTGCAACAAGCAGCTTGCACTCCCAAATTAGTGACAGAGATGGGTTAGGTGACCCTTCTAGGCCAGTATAGCTGTAATGTCTAAGATTCAGTGATTTTGATTCAGGCATTTTTTGAACCGTCTAAGGTACTTGCAGGAAATCCCTATCTTCAGCCTTTTCAAAGAACTATGAAGGGTTCTAGTTTTTCACTGCTATCTCTAATATCTCTGAAAAATGTATTGTTCCAGTCTTCAGAGCAGCTTCCTTTCCTCTGAGAATTAAGGAATGGGACCAAAATGTCTTTGAAAGAGGTGCTGCACTGAAGAAAACATGAAACAGATTAAGAAACCTTTCAATAACCATATTAGGTGCATGTGCAAGTTAAAACGTCCATAGTCTAGGCTCTCCTTTTTATGTGACTATATGAAGGTAACTGGCAGTGCATTTTCCCTCTTCAAATACCTTTTCTTTTCCTTGTTTATGACAAGGCCTCTTGGAAGCTTGAAACCAAGATGTTTCCATATCCAAATGCTTTTTGCTTCATCACACTGGCTTTTTACTGCAGGTTTTGCTGGAGGAGAGTGGGAGATGCATGCATGCAATTTTTTAAAGCAGAAGCTGTCTTTGTTGAGGAGATTTCCAATGACACCTGCAAAGGGATGGAGGAACACAAGCACATCCCTGGTTTGGCACCAAGCAATAGCTCCATATTGTAGTGTAGCTGTGATCACTGGGGATATGCTTCTTTCTTATGGTCAAGTAAGAAAGTGGAGGCCTGTAGACACTTGTGTTGGTAAAGGTTTCCTGATACAAGTCTATGGTGTTTTCATTATCATGCATCATATGAAGTGCTCTGGCTCTACCTTTTCATGATCAGGCTGATGTTGAGGTCTCAGCTTGTTTCCTAGTAAAAGGTTACTCAGGAACAGGATTAATATTGGTTGTTTGGGTTTGGTTTTTTTCCCCCATTAAATTATATAAAAATAAATCAGCTGGTAAAATGGCAATAAAATTCCATATCTCTCTCTTTTAGAGCATTTTTTTTCTTTCATTTGCTTCTGCAAAGCAGGAGAACATTCTTGAACTGTCACCTTTAAATAGGAAGTCCTTTAACTTTCCTGGCTTATACTTCGGTTTTAATGCTCTGTTGTCCAGCAAAATTGGTTCAGTTGTTACCATCAGATCACTTCCATCCTCTTGTTTATAGGAGCCTGTATTAGAGGTACAGACAGTACCTATGAAAATGAAGTAAATGCAGCTCAGAGACCCTTATTCTCTTGTAGACTTGCACCTTGGTGAGCCCCTTGCAGGAGCTGAAGAAGTACCTGAATTTTAGCAGGAGAGTGTTCTCCAGGAAAAAAAAGTTCTCTGTGAATTGTTTTGCACCTAACAAAAGGAACTAGCCAAGTGTGTGCTACCTCAGAGGGACACTGGAGGAGCATGTGACAGGGAAGGATCAATTCAGCACAGGGACTACCATGCCAGGTTAGACCAGAGTGGCTACTTGGTGAGAGCAACTATACCCAGACATATATGGAGACATCCATATCAGCACCCAAGAAGCAGAGAACTTTCAGTCATGATGGGCTCAAGCCAGCTTCCCACCAGGGCTGTGCAACAGCAATCAGCACAGGGCTAAGCCCTCAGTAATTACCCTTACTTAAAGATAGGTCAGTTGTTTTCAACTCAGCATGGCGTATTTGTACCACTATGGCTGGTTTCATGTGCAGCTTCAGTCAGCCTTCAGAATACCTCTTGAAGTCTCTGACTTGCCTCTACTCAGTAGACAATGTCATTACTGCAGCAAGAAGTTCCCTAAAAGCATGAGGGCAGAAGCTAGCTAGGCCCATGGGTATGGCACAGATAGCTATTGTAGAGCTTGAGAGCAGGCAGCTTCCTTAACTGGCAGAAACACAGCAACTTTTGTATGTTTTTTAACTAGCTTTACTTTGGTGACAGCTCTTCAGGGTCCTTAATTCCAATCTGAAGCATGTGCATAACCATATTGACATCAGGGCAATTACTCATGTGCTTCAAGAGGATGCTCAAGAAACTTTTTAATTGGGATTTTTCTAAGGAAGAGCTTTGTTTTATTGAACTCTTTTCCGAAAATAAGAAGCTGCCAACAAAAAACACAAGCAGCACCCAGTTTGATGTAAACCACTAGAGTGTTTTTTCCTAACCAAGAAAAAAGATCACTCAATTTTAATTCTGACGCACTTTTTTTTTTTTTTTTAACTTAGAAATCTCCCTTTTGGGGCACAAGCAGTCTAGGCCGCAGTGATTTGAAGTCCTTTGTTTTCCTTGCAACTGCTGTAAAGTTGCTGTCAAACACTGACAGGGTCTCTGTGATGTGGCAGATAAGCCCACGAGCTGCAGCAAGCAAAGCCCTGAAGAATTCAAATGGAAAAATGTTTCCAAAATGGCTGCCTCTCCTCTCTTTTGCCTTTATAATTAACGAGGGGGTTGTAGAAGAAAAAAAAAAGGGGGGGCGGGCAGGGAGATGGTGCCAAGGGAAAGCAAAAGTAAGAAAGGAGTATCATTTGAGGTAACTCTGCCAAAATCAATATATTCTATTACAAACCGCCCCTAAGGACTAGGAAGTAAGGATTTGGAGGCACTCCTTGTGTATTTCAGATAGTAACTTCACAAAACAATGAAGAAAAAATCACCTTGAAATCCATAGCTCCCTTGGATGACCATTTCTGGGAGCCTTGAAGCACCCTGTGGTACAGCCTGCAGTGTCTGGGTTGTGAGCTCTCTGCATGGCCAGCACCACAGAGGATTGCTGGGGCAGACAGAAAGAGGAGCTCCTCCGGTCCTCCCCATGGGAACAGAAGTGATGGGTGTGATTGCAGCTCTCCAAACTGGGTCTCCAAACAGTTCCCCAGTGCCCCATCCATGCTAAGTCAGTAGGAGCCATGACAGGACAACATTGCCTAGAAAACCCCAAAATTCACAGCTTTTCCAGTATTAAGGACTTAATAAGCGGCATAGAAGCATCCAGCTGATAGATCAATAAAATGCATTGCACAGAAGAGTGGTGAAAATCGTGTCCATTCCCCTTCTGTGGGCATTGTGGTAACTGATCATTAGCAAAGAGTTAATTACCATCTCAGACATTTTGCTGTTGGATTTTTATTTAAAGCTAAAGATGGAGAAACGTTTGGGTGTGACTAACCTGGAGCACTAACTGGCACAGAACTGAGTGAGACAAAGTGGACGTGAGTGAGACAAACTGGTTGAGACAAAAGTGAAGCAGAAGAGTGAAAAAAAATGTCCAATGGTTAGATTTTTTTTTTCAGCTGTGCTCCTAGAAGTAGTGGAAAAACACTAAAAGAAGGCAATATCCAGGCAACCCGCTTCTCCAAACTGCCAGGGGAAATAGCATAGGCCAAAGCTTCAAAACAAAAAAAGAGACATTCAGGTCCTCCTTCACAGCTTCTTGAACATGTGCTGACATGTGGTTTATTCTAGAAGGAGTGATATGCTTCTTTTTGCAGCTGGCTGGAATAGGTTATATCTTTTCCCAGAGGAAATGTCGTTCTTTTAATATTTTTTTTCATTGATATCTACAGGCTGCCAGACTGAAAAACTTTGCATTTTCCTTTTTCTGTACTCTGATTAGGGGGGGGGGGGAAGGGAGCAACAAAAAACCCCCTTATTTTAAAGTAAGCAGACATTATCAGCCAAAAATTTAAAAAAAAAAAAAAAGACAAGCAAAATTCCAAACAAATTTGTTCCATAAACAAAAATATGTAAATGGAAAATTTCTGGCTGTCCCCTGTCATTTTAGATTGCTTCAATGCAAAGTCTAATGAAAGTGTATTTTTTACTGAATTTTTGGTTGCTTATGCTTCTCAGATAGGCTTGTATTATCTCCACTGAGAGTCTATTCTGCGATTGCATTGATCTCACTGTTGTGTATTAGGCTGTTCATCTTCACACTCGGACTAAATATCCTTTATCAGAATCTAATCCCATTTCTTGTAGTTATGCCTCCTACAATCATGCTAACCAGTTCTTCTTCCTCCTGCACAGATTATTGTCATTTCCCTCCTTTAGTCATCACTTAGATCATTAAGGACTTGCTTACATTATGGAAATTTGCACAGGTATAATTACATCAAAACAGTACTCCAGCACAAGCTTTAATATGAGTGAATAAAGTGAGAACAAAATCGGCACAGCTTCATTTGGGAAAGTCTGCTTAGGTACTGGAAAAACATCAGCTCAGCCAGTACTGTTTTTTTCTTTGGATTACTTTTTCTTTAAATTTCCACTGATAACTGTGATTAAATTACACATCCCTTACTGTGTTTGTAACCCAAGCTTTGCGCTGTTGTGCTCGTACATGAGAATGGAAGTGAATTTTACTGGGAGAGACTGAAACAGAACTACTGAAGGTGTTTGCAAAACTGACAAGGAAATCCTTTTCTTGTTTGGCTTATCATTTTTAACCTGTCTGCCCATTTAAATTACTAATAAATTTATTATGGTGAAATTCTCATGCCTGTTCTATAAACCACAGTTTCAATACCAGAGCATGCAAAATCCCATTTGCTAATTATTGTAGTTATTCTAAGATTGGCACACAATATAATGCACTGATGGAAAACGACAATAATTAATTACTGCATTTACTCCAAAATTACAATCAGTAATTACTGCTCTGAGACTGAATTCCATTCAGCAATATTTGGAACTTGTTCTTCCTCAAAGCAGGGCAGCTTTTCAGGAGTATTGCTGTGTTTGCATCTAAATGAGTCCATGTAGGTCACTAACGGATCCGCACTATTTGTCATGGGAGTGATAGAGCAGCACAATGCAATACCATAACACTTTCCTTCAGTTCAAAGCATGAATTCTTCATTAAAACCCATGTCCCCATTTTTTTAAATGTTAGATAATCCAGTTATTTCAGAATTAAGTAACAGATATTAAAGCAGCTTCCCAGTTCTCATCCCACTATGATGCTGTTGGTCCTGATGCTCTAAAATAAACTTTCTAAGGCTTGTAAGAACTTTTCCAGTGACTCAGCCAGCAAAGAGCCTGCTGAGTTGTCCCTACTGTAAGAGCTTGGTATGGCTGTGCCACCTTCAAAGGCTTCCAACAGCAAAGCACCCAAAGCCCCAGGACTGATTGGAGTGTGGTAGTGTTATATTCAGCCACTTGACAAACAAGTTTACAATGGGATCTCATATGGAACATGTCATGCAAATTACCTGAGTAGGTCAGATTTAGAGACCTTCTGAGCTAAACAGTGTGAGCTTTGATTGTTTCAGTAAATGGGCAGCTGCTGTAATCTGTAAATTTTAGTCTTTGAAGGAACCCTCTTATTAGGTTCATCCAGCACAGAGATTTGCTGGGGAAGTGCATGAGGGACTGCAACTTAAAGTAATTAAAAGTAGGAAATGTACAAAAAGGCAAGGGTAAATGTTTTAAACAGCCATGATTTGAAATGAGAGCCAAAGAGAGAGAAAAACATAGGAGACACCCATAGCCAAAACGCCTGTTTGAGTGGCAGCAAGCACTGACAGAGTGTAGTCTCCTGCTAAATAAATAGGTACAAAGAAAATCAGAGAGGGGAAAGACCCACGGTGAAAGAGGCTTGTGAAAATCCAGGATGAGGTTTAAAAACAAGTGTGGTCATTCTCCTGCAGGACCTTCACGTAAGTGACAAGTCAGCAAAATCTTTTGTTACTGGAGCACTGGAGAGAGCAGTACCCACTAATGAGCGGAGAAGGAAGCACGTTATCAATTTGCAAATGCGAGTACTTGGAGAGAGGGCATAGGGCAACTTGTTTGAAGCTCAGTGTATGAGACCATAAAGGTCTAGCACTTCATGCACGAGACGTTCTTCTTAAATGGCCCTGTGCTTCATATGCTTGAAGGCTGATAGTCAAAAGAAAACATCAGCATCATGAACATGCTTTTTTGTCCAGATAAAGATAGACAGTATAGGCCAAAGGCAGGGCACAGCCCTCTGGCCCTAAGGAAAAGTGTATTAGCAGAGAAGGTTAATGAGGGAAACTGGAAAGTCCCAATAAAGTCAAAGTTACAAGTCAGCTCCAACACGTGGTTCACAGGACTTGGATCACTTGTGTAGCATTGATCAGTAGGCTGAAAATGATCTGATCTTTTTGCCACTGACCTTTCAGAGCTACTGCAGAACCATGAATTGAAGCTGTATGGGGTAGTGTTTGGCACTTACACTGTAGGTATAAAGAAAAGGAAGGCTAAAAAACTCCATGAAATTTACTCTGCAGGGGAAAACTGCTACCAGAGTTGGCAAGAATCTTAATAAGGGGTTGCAGAGTGCTCCATCAATGCAAGCATCTTAAATTGATGTCCTTATGGTTTAGAAGGCATATACAATCGGCCGCACTAGAACACTGTTTCTCATTCCCACAGTTATACCCAGTGATATATCAAATGCAATAATTGCATATTTGAATAATTCATAGGTATGGTAACTTTGGCCAGATACAAGTGAATATCAAAACTCTGGTCTCTGAAGTGTTTGATTCAGCTGTAGCAGAGAATTGAAGGTTTACGGTGCAAATGCTGTTTCTGAGGTGTCTTTTGTCCTGCCCTGTGACTGCAGTTGGAGAAAAAACAGTTTTTATTTCAAATGGTTCATTTTTCCACTTAGCTGAGCTTCATCCAACCTTTTTGAAATATTGTGTAGAAGGCTGAGCTGGAGGGGAAAGGAGAACAGCAGTCAAGTCATTTCCCAACCAAGAAGCACAGTAAATGAAAACTCAATGCTCTGTCTGGAAAGGTACTAACCACAGCCATGATCAGGTGAAGTTCTCAGGCAACGTCAATCACTAGCGCCTCTGAAGTCAGTGAAGTGACACTGATTTATGGCACCCAAGGACTCAGGCCCACTATTACTTATTTAACTCTAAATGTTCATCTAGCAGAGATGTCTCAATTATTTGCAATTCTAGAGGGAGATGCAATATCACTATTCTGGACACTCTGGTCTTTTTAGAGCAGGGAATGACTAGGGAATGAGCGTGCCTTTCTCCAACCACATCCCTATGGTTTATTTTAAAAATCCCTCTGCACAACAATGACTTCCAAATGGAAGAAATTCTCTTTCATCTCTGGAGAGTCGCAGTTGCACACTTAAGTGATCCTCTTCAGAAAGCAGATTTCTCCCATTATTGGGAGAGGTATCCTCCCTCCCCACATCTTCAAATGTCCCCTTTTTCCCATGTAGGACAGAGCCAGCAGCTGGTCTGTCTGAAGCAGTGGTTCTATGCAGAACAGGGTAACTCTTTGAAATCCTAACAGCAATGAGATATCTGCCTTTGAGGTTTCTGGTTATATGAGGCCCAGTCCTTAAAAGCAGCAGACATCTTTTCATTGATTTGGGTGTGCTGTGTCATGGCAGAGTGCTGTAATACAATATCTTCCGTAAAAAGCAGGTTGTTACTAAAGAAAAGAGATTTTGGTTACCTTGATTTATAAGGATTTGGAAATGATTGGGCCATGAAATCCATGGGCTGTGCAGTCAGCTACAAATTTGTCTTTGCTGGATAAGGGCCTCTTTTTTTCTCCTCTCTTGAAGCATCTCCACTCATCAGCAGAGGGTGCATTCTGTCTCCTGTGACATCTGACAAGTGAACGCTTTCCATGCTCTTTATTTTCCTCTGTGCATTCTCCTTGCATGGCACACATTGCTCTACCATGGCAGACTGGGCACTGGGAAGGGAAGCCAGGCAGGCAGCCCCAAAATTGCTGTAGGAAACTGGGCTCTTACAGATCAATTCTTAAGAGATTTGGTGCTTTCAGAAGGGTTTTTTTTTCTGTGTTCTGCTCTTAGCTTGCATGGACGTTATTTGGTATTGACCATGCAGTTTTCATCAGAAATTCCTATAGGTCTTTTTCTTGTTCCTATGAAAACCAATATAATCCAATTTAGAGAAAGGATCAGATCCTGATCAGGAGTAAAGAAATACTTCGCTCCTGGAGAAGAGTTTCTGAATTTAAACTTGAAAGTAGGAATTCACTCTCAGCAGATGGTTTTGTTGAAAAGCACACTCAAAGGTTAGTAAGGGCATATGGACTGGCACCATGGTTGGCTTTGGCATCTTTTCTCTTTCAGCACAGCCCCACATCCTGACAGTCTGTCTTCTGGTACTCACCAGTGATCTCTGGAAGTAACTCTGGGATATTGCATAAGATTAAAATGAAAATAATTTCTTCCTTTAGAAATGCTCTAGAATGAGTTGTCCTGGGGATCACAGGTAGCTGGAGAAGTGCTGGGCCTGCCCTTCACCTGGAAAAAAAAAAAGGGCTTTAACAGAGCAAAGATGATTTGTGCCAGCTAAAGACTTGTTGTGGGATTTGGCCACTTATGCTCAGGGAGCAGAAATCTTCTGCTTTCTCTGTTCTGATCTTTCAAATTGCCTCTGTAATTTTTCCCCAAGTTATGTGTGCTCAGTGTGTTCTGTCGATGTGAGAAGTGGTAATGTCACTCTGCTAGGAGTTTTATGGTTCACAGAAGGTAGGATTTGTATTGAGACAGACAGATAGATGGATGTCTGGTGCCTGAACACAACGTATTACAGAGATTGACCCAAAATTTTCAACACTAAAATCCCAAATGATAGACTGAGGGGATCTCTGTCTGGGAGATTTCAGATGGATTTTATCTCTTTTCTCTGATTAATAGAATCCTTTAAAAGCATATCATCGCTGTCCTTTTGCCCAAATAATTGGAGAAGATCAGAGTAAAGAAGGATCAATAGCAAATAAGTAGTCTACATTTTCTCACGTGTCAATGTAATGGAAGTCAGACATGGCACAGTGGGAAGGGAAGGATGTGGAGTTAGGGGGTGGTCTTGCATTCAAAAAAGGATGGTTCATTGTGATAAAGGAGAAGGTGAATCCCATTGCCCATGCAGCTGGTAAACACAGAACAGGTAGCAGTGATGTTCATGCCCCACTGACGATCCAGGCTATGGTCCACGCTGAGATATGGGCTCTTTCTGTGCATGAGGGGAAAATGGGAAGGAGCAGAAGCACCAGCTGACGGGAGCAGTAGGGACACCACCCTGCCAAGCTGCCTGCCGAGCCTGGAGCTGCCTCCTAATGAATACAAGCGGCTGGTCACCACTGGAGGCGAGCTGTTCCCCATTTGTTTGTGCTCCTCGGAGTGGCGGGGATCCGCTCTCCATCAGAATAATCCAATTGAACAAAATGATTCATATTAGCAGGCACATCTGTCTGAGGCCAGAGCAGAACCCTGGTGTTAGTTTAATAAATGGCGTTCATTAAACTCAGCTGAAAATATAATCTGGAGAGACTGATGGGGTGAACAGAGCAAAGAATAAGCAAAAGGAGTTAGCAATTATCAGATGTCATTTGTTCTACTGGTACCATGGAATTGGGGCTTGTTTGCTGAAATCTTAATTTCATTTTACTGAGGCAGAATCCATCAGAGAAGCTTATGCTGCAGCTATGATTCCTGTTTGTCAGACCTTGGTAGGGAATGGGGCATTTTTCTTATCCCCTTTTCTACCAAACAGAGCACTGAAGGAGCACAGAGTCCAGCAGAGCCCAAGGATGGCAAAGATGGAGGGAACAGCCATGCCTTTTCTGTGAAAAAACTGCTGAGTAAAACACCCTGTGCTGCAGTGCAGAGCATGGGCAGTGCCTTACGACAGGGATCCTGGACATTTGCAGTGGAGCACCAGTCATAGATATTCCCAGATCCTCTGCCATTTTCCCTTGAAGGGGAAACCTCCTACCAAGGGGGCTAATAAACACACTCCACTTGGCTTCAGGAGCATTTTGCACTCTATAGATGCCAGTGGGAAGGACTCTACAGAGGCTGGGATGTTCTCAATGGGTCAGGGAAACTCCTGGCAGCTGTGCACTGATGGCTGCCTGAGATGGCTCAGCAGCGTTTCATGGGGTGCAGGAAAGGAGGCACAGGCTCTGAGGAGCTCCAGGCAGCCCACACATCCAGAGCTCAACCCTGATGGCCCTGGTCTGCCTCCTCCAGGCCCAGCTCACATCCTGCTGCCAGCTCTGCCAGTTGCTTGGCATTAGCATTGCCAGCCGTAAGCCTTCACGTGAAACACTGAATCCAGAGGGCCTGCTCTTAGGAGGGAGAGCTGCCTTTCCCATTTCGCGCTGAGTAGAAACAAGCTTCTTGAGCCTGACTTACAGCAATTTGTGTTCAGCACTTGAAGATTGTTTGGACAAGTTGGTTTTTTTCAAGTTGCTTTGGTTTGGCTTAGTTTTAACTTCTCTCTGCAAGTATTCAAATGGTCTTTGGTGTGCTCCAGAGAAAGGCAAGAAAGGATTTTATATTTATAGACTTGCTAGGGCAGCACTCAAGTCCAAGCCAGTCAGAAAAAATCAAAAGAATAATGGAGGAGAAGGGAAACCTTGACCTCATAAGCTTTCAGCGTTGATTAGTTTGTTGGTGTCAGGAACCTTTTCTTGTTCGGGGCAGACTAGCTGTGAAATGATTTTTTTCCCCTTCTCTTTAATCTGTCTCCTGTATTCCCATGGGGAAGGAGGAGCCAGTACCTGCCTTCCTGGAGCTCTGCTTCAGAGGAAGCAACTGAATGGACTTGCACATCAGCAGTGAAGGGCTGCGCTTCTTTTTTTTCAGAGACTCATCTTCTCAATGTGCCCTTTGGCAAGAGGCTTAGCACCTTCAATTTCTCTCAAAATTGTGTAAGAATCAGTTGCACACATGAGCTTCTTTGTAGATGGTCAGAGGTTGTTCTTGCCCTGGTGAGTGCAGGAGAGGGAGGAAGACTGCAAAGATGGGCAGCATTTCTCTGAGATTTGCCTTGGGCTCCATCATCATGACCAAGCTTCATTCACAGGCGTGAAAGTGGGTGAGATGTGCGCTCAATTCCACCTCTACCCCACCATCATTCTTCACCCTAGTTCTTAGGCACAGGGGGGAGCATAAGGAAAGGAGCCTGTCATTTGACTGGTGAGAAACTTGCTGAATTCATTACAGCACAGAAAGACTCATCTGCCATCTCATCGATGACCAGTGTGAAACCAGCTCTTGGATCTCACTTTGTTTCCTCCTAAATATGTTTCTATAACATGCAAGCTTTGATTGCTATCCAAGCTGGCGAGCACATTTGAGAGCTAAGGACCAGAAGAGGGAAAAGAGATGAGGACCTGTCGCATCCCTGGGGACAGCCTCTCTAGGCACACTGGCCAGCGAAAGATGTCACTGCCAAAGTCTGTTCGTGGTCACCTTTCATAATGTCTTTGTCATGTTGGTACTAACAATGTAAAACAAAACTAAATAAAACAAATCAAATTTAGACATGTGGACCATTGTTTTAGAAATAATGAATACAGGTATTAATCCTTTCTGCAGTTCTTTTGAGGTCCTTTGACAAAATTTCAAGACCTCAGATGACTGCAGTATTTTTCAAAATCTCAAACCAATGAGACCATTAATATTAGAATTAAAGAATGAAATTCCAGTATTAGAATATGAGGCTGGAGCATCAGACACCTCTCTACAGCTTACGATCATGGCCACACTTTAACTTTTAGGTGCAGCAAGATCAACTGGCGGGGTTTCCATTTCTAGATGCTCGGTATCTCTCCACCATCTAACTTCTGCCAGCTGAACGGCTCATGTGAGAGCTTCCTGACATGTTAAAGGCAGCTACACCAGCAGTGTCCTGCTCTCTCAGTCATTTAAGGAGCACGGGTTGATTCAGACTAAAATAGGTTACAAAGCAAAGCTCAGCGGCAAAGCTAAAGGGGTCCAGCCTTGGTGTTCAGCTCTGCGGGATCAGGGGAAGGTAGCACTCCCAGTCAGCACAGCTGCAGACACAAGGGGACAGGCTGCATAAGCACAGGCTGTCTGAGATGACAATGAACCAGAAACACAAAGGACTGAGACTGATCAGACTCTTCACTGGATGCAAATAGAATTTGGGGTTTATTTTTGATACTGTTTTCAAAGTACGTTGAAGTAATCTTATGAACCAGCCATCATGGGAATGAAGAAATCAGCACATTGGTTTTCAGTGCTTTCAAAAAAATGTTTTGCTTTGGATTTCTTTTTAAATTCTCAGACAAGAAGTTTCAATTTTTTTGAGCAATCATAATGTTTGACTGATCACCTGCATTTTCCATCAAGAAAGGCTTTGAACAAAAATGTGATCCAGCTCTAAATTAGAACCATATAAATACCTCAGCTATAGCAGTGAAATGAGTCACATACAGAAGTTACATACATCAGTCACATACATAAGTGTTTTCAGAATCAAATTCTGAGATACTAAAATTTGCCAAGAGCTGTGAATTTTTGAGATAGAAACTACTCCAACTATATGGAGAAATTCTTGTCCTATCATTCTCAAACTCAGGAAGAGTTGACATCTCCTTAGTGAAAGTATCTTTCTTCAAAAACATCATACAGAATGTGGCTTCAGGAAGGTGGGGTTTTTTATTAAAAGAAATTAATAACATTTAGTAATTAATAGAACTATGTAAGCTTATTGAGTCATTCTGGGCTTTAATCAATTTGAAATATTTGGGGCACCAATTTCCACCTTACTGCTCCTCGCTGGAGGTACATTACAGTTTTAGTGCAATTAAAATGAAGAAGGAAATATTTTTAGCTAATTGCACTGTGCACCTTGAAGGTAATTTGAAGCTGCAGGCAAAAAAAATAAAATATCAGAAGGAGTAATTGAGTGCTGCAAGCTGGGAGTATGTGTTCCTGGCTGGATTCTTATTTAGAGGGGTACAGAGGCTGGGTGAGGTGTTGCACAGACTTGGCAGAAGAAGGGTGAAGTCTCACCCCTGGGAAGTGGCCCCATTAGGTATCACAGGGAAGCAGACTTCACACAGGAAATGCTGCAGGGTACACGTCCTGCCATGCAGGGCAGGAATGTGCATGGATAAGTATCTGCTGCACTCAGAAAGCCTTGCATAACATTGAAGTACAGGGTGCCCCCACCACCCCAACTATGGACAGCCCAGGTGGCTCCGGAGTCCAGCCCTGCCTCCTGCCATTGGCACAGGACCAGGCTTGGGGGAGTCGCTAGGGACCCTTGCCAGGGATTTTGGCTGGGAGGAGGGCTGGGATCTCCTCCTTTCCTGGATGCAACCCCACACAGGCACCACCCCAAAAACTTCTTCCTGCTGGTGAGCAGGAGACCAAATTTAGAAACCAAATTCCTCATCCTCAGCTTAGGAGACAATTGTGGGTTATGGTGTCTTGTGACAGACACTTGAGATCCAGATAGGGTGGATTAGGCAATCTACTTGAAGGTCAGGGGCAGCATAACCCTACCTGCTATCCATGAGCTGGGTGTGATTAGGTGTCTTGAGATCATCCTAAGAGGTGCCATTGTCTGGCCAGAAAAAGGAAGGGGGAAATGGACACAGTATCCCTGTCTAACCCTCAGCAGCAAGGACGGGAGAGTGAAGCACCAGGTTTGTCAGTGTTTTGATGAGCTCTATTCAATATACAAAGGGAAAAGAGCAGAACCAGCACAGACTGGGCACAGAGACTCTCTCACAGCTTCTCAATTAGACTTGGTTCTCAACCATGTACATTTTTTTAATTAAACTGTTGGTACAATGCTCAGGAGATAGAAAACTCCTTGAGGCCCCCTTGTAATAAAGAACCTTTCATTATGTGCAGAAAGGTAGCTACCACACAGCTTAATTTCCTCTCCAACCTGATGTTCACCAGCAGCAAATGTAGGAGTGAGCGCTCAGTATAAGCCAGGACAAATGCTCCTTGGGGCACAGGACCCACTGAGCTGACCATCAGGAGTGGAAAAGGCTACAGACTTTGCTGGAAAAGTAGCCATACAATGTATATTTGACCTTTACCATCACTACCACCCTACTTCCCAAAATGACCTGAATTTATTGCACTGACCTTTGCCTGCAAAGCTCTTGGTTGGTAAAACACAGTTGAGAGAGGAATAGGGAGTCATGGCTACATTTGCAAGTAAATTTCAGATATTGCTGATGAGGGTGACCAGGGCTGTGATCGCTCAGCCCTTACCCATCGCTCTCTACCACAACTCCAGTGCGGAGCAGATCAGAGCTCCCTTCTGCACCCCCACTCTCTCCCTCCCCAGCCCAGCTCTTCCTCCCACTACATGCACCCACACCTCTTTTGGGGTGTTCCTACCACCTCGTGATCCCCATCATGCTGTGACCACCTCTCCTGCCACTGCTCAGGGACAGGGTGACAAAGGGTAACATTGCGCAGGGAACCAGTGACATTTTCTGACTGTCCGGGCTCGCTTCTCTAGGAGCAGCCACTCCGCTGTGGTGCTTTTTCATCTGCTGCTTGAGACTAATGGCTCTAGAAAAATAGATAAATCAGAGCTGACACAGCTATTGCTGCTTGACATTTTTTCATCAAACCAGCTGGGGGAGGAGGGGGTGACCAAAAAGTGACATTTTGACCAAACTGGATGTTTCCGCAGCAAATTTTCATTCTAGTAGATTAAAAAAGAAATGCCAACAGCACAAAAAACCAAAACTGTCTTGATTAAAAATGTTGGCCTTCAAAACACTAAATTCCTGTTAAAAACGGACTGGTTTTCAGATTGATTAAAAAAAGACAAAAATTAATCAATTCTTTTGGCCGCTTCCCCCACCCTAGATTTGTTTTGTTTTTAAACTAAAATATTCACAGGAACGAAAGCCAAAATAATGACAATTTTCCCCTGGAAAATAATTGTCATTTTTCAACCAGCTCTTAATGTAACATAGTTAAATGAGAACAATCCTAGTAACAACACTGCACAGCAAGTAAGTCATAAGATTATTTGAAAGAAGGTCATTACAATTTAAGAGCTAATTTTTATTGTCACCTTTAATTTATAAATGGGAAAAATGAGGCAGGGTCATCAAACATCTTAACAAAAAATAACCCACCAAAAACATTAGCATTCGAAATGCTGAACTCTCATTTCCCTGGTAGATCACATTAGCTTCTCTGTTTGTATGTGTGTAATTGTCTCTGCTGATATGTATGTATATATAGTACCACTGTATGTATACATATGTATGATATGTACATGTGCATATCCATATATATAAAGACTCATATATACTATCTGTCTCCTTTCTAACCTTCAGATGTTAGAACTGAAGCATCTGGCAAAAACATTTTTCTTTTCTTCTCCTTTTTTTCTTTTCTTTTTTTACCCTTTCTTTTCCTAAAAATACCACCCCAAGAGTCCAGGTAAATGCATTGATTTCCTCTGTAAGTGATCAGGCTTCATTTAATGCCAGCATGGATGCAAAGTCCCCTTCACTGCACTGCCCTTCCTGCTCTAAGACATTTGGGCTCCTAATCTAGGACTCCCTACGGCAGCCTTGGCAGTGGCTGTCACAGGGTTGGAGCCTGTTTTGAAGAGCTCTGCCTCCTTCCTCCACCTCTGTTGGGCATTTTGGGCAGCAGCTGGGGAAGGGGAGATCCATGTGGGTTCCTATCAGGGTATGGTGAAGAGGAGGGCTGAAGCAAAGGGAAAGCAGAGCCATCCACCATTGGAAGAAAGATGGTGCAGAGGCATGAAACAGAGAGAGAAATTGCTATAGAAACAAGAAGAAAGGCAAGGGAGAAAAACACAGGTTGGAATTTTAATAATATTGATCAGCCTCAGAGGCAATAGCTGTAAAGATCTGTCACCCGGAGGAAAAATATCTCTGCTCCCTTGCTATAGGTGTACTTGGGCACAGGCTCCAGCAGAGGAGAGGACAGGATCCTGACTGCAGTTTTGGATGGGCTGGCAAACACACACACATGTACTTTTAAAGAAAACCATCTGCACTTTCTCAGATTATAAAATCTTTGGGAAAGGCCTGTCCTTCTCTGGCTTTCAAAAATTTGTTGTACAGATGGACATGTGTGTGTTTTTGTGTGTGCATGTGTGTGCAAAAACAGAGACTAATGTGTATTGAATGAAGGTCCAGAAGTCTACATATGTGGTGAGCATATGAGCAATGTTCAGCCATGGTCAGAGGCTTAGGTGTGAGCACAGAAGGTTGCCATTTTGGTGCTGGAACAATTTACAGCTTTGAGTTTCTTCAGCAAGAGGCTCTTTGCTTTCAAGACAGCATATAAAAGGCGATAGAGAAGATCATCCATGGAGATTTAGCTAGGAAGGACTAGGAGGAAAGACACAGTAGAAATAACAAGGAATAAGAGGTAGCTGATTTGTGCAGTGGAAGAACTTCAGCCTGGTAGACCACCATGATGAAGGCTGTGTTGGACCAGTCCTGTGGTCCTGCAAAGACACAGAGTAATCTTGCACCTGTGGCTAGTTAGTTACCTTTGCAAGCATAGCAGATACATTCATACCCTGGCAGCAGGTAGTAGACCTGAGAGGTGTGTGCAAAGTGCTGCAGAAGCCTAGCAGTCCCTAGACTATATAGTGAATGTTACAATGCATAGGAGCTGTGTGCTCTTAAAGAAGATAATCTGCACTTCCTTAGTTCATAAAGTTTTTGGGAAAGGCCAGTTCTACTCTTGCTTTCAAAAGTTTGTTGTATAGATGGACACAAATCTTGCTTCATGTACCAGCTTGACTTTGTCACACTAGCAAGAGTAGCAATCCTTCTCCCATTAAAGTAGTTTTACTACTACTCCCAAGGTAGTTTTAATATCACCAGAATCCTTCCGGCTGTGCTCAGACCTGGATTCAGGTCATAACTATCCACCAGACTGGTGGTGTAATGGGACCAAAGCTTCCTCAGCATCCTCCTCTCGGTCCTCTAGTAAACCTCTCCTTAGAAAAACAACCTAGCCTGTCTCCAGACCTACAAGTTTATGGCTGTCAGGTCTCAGCAATGACTAAGCTCTATGAGAAGCAAAAGAGATACAGAAGAAGAGCTGAAAATTCAGCATCAGTTGCTCTTTAGCAAGGCCATGCACACAGAAAGTAGGGCTGGAAGATATGAACAGTTTGGCACTGCACGTCTCTTCTAGGGTAACCATACATGCAGTTACTCATGTGGAAATGGTGAAAGAAAGCAGCCATGGAGAAGCTTTCCATGAGTTGTTTACTCGGCCTAACTAACTTGCCAAGTAGCCTTGGATTTCCTTTCTAGTCTTTGGAGAGTAAAAGAGACACCTTCAAGTCCTATTCATATCTTAGTGAAGCAGAATCATTGCTCCTCTTCATCTCCATGGACTTTGCAGAGTTATGGGTAAATGGGGTCCTAAGTTGAGGGCTTATACCTGGTTGGGATGAGTCCAAGCCAAAGACTTTTGGGGGAAGTAAATTGTGCTCTGGCTTAAACATGGACAATGAATGTCTTCAACACAGAGCTGATCCTTGCAGTCTGGTTAGCAGCTGCTGTCAAAAGCTTTCCTGTGACAGAGGTGTTTGTAGTATTAGGACTACTGTGCTGACAACACAGGTTACAAGGACATGACTAAAGTTGTGTTTGCTCTAACCAAGGCTTTGACTGAGGTTCATTTCCTTTGACATTATGGATCCACACTGTAACTGTCTCCTTCACAACTGAGCATTCGAGGTCTTCATTGTAACCACAGGAGTGTTTATAATTATATAGGCCCCTTTTGGCTGTGGTTCACAGTCTCATCTGGAATGGTCCTTTAGGACAACTGAATTGGAACCTGCAAGCCCTGTCCATCTCCACTAAAACCAGCCTAGAGTGATTTGTGTGGATTGAGATGTCTGCAACCTGAATCCTATCATTTGGACTTTAAGTCATTATCTCTATCCAATATCCAAGGAGAACAGTCTCAGGCTCCACTTAGGTGCTTTGAAGAAGAACCTGAGTTGAAGGAATATTGGCATTTACCAGATGTATTTGGATATGGTTTACTCAGTGGAGCAAATTCTTGGTCAGTGTTACCTGCAGCAAGGATACTTTGCATAATCTGTCCTTGTTCACAGACCCTAACTTCTCGGGAAGTTTGATCCTTTTTAATCTCCAAGGCATCACTTCTGAACTAGGTTGTATGTACTTGTCTTCATAACCTTAACACTTTTACTCACAAATTTACTTCAGCAATATCCAAACTTTATATCCATTCTTAGCAAAGTGAACAGCTTTTCTTAAACAGATGAGTTTGGCTGGTGTCCAGCCTATCTAACACAGATGCCTAATTTGCCTCTCAATTTCAGGCCGCTGATGAAGCAGTCCTCATAACACAGGTACCTAACTCCTCTGCATAGTCAACAGAAAAAAGCATTTGCCACTGTAGCCCTCCAGGGGTAAAGTCTGTCTCCCCAACTTTAAGACCTGAAAAAGGGATTGTGTGCTTGAAAGCCCGTTTCGTCTAACTCACTCAATTGACCTACATATATTACTGTTTATTACAAATCCTGCCTAAACTCAGGTACACCAGGTGTGTGGGCAGGATATGTCCGTACAGACCACCTAAAGGACTTTTCCACTGACTGGGTAGGTCCTGTAGACCCCTGCTTTAGAACAGCTTCATTTGATGCCTGAAATACAGACACAAGTTAGGCAGACAGGAGGACATGTGACTTTCGTGTGAAAGGATATTTTCTGGTTTGTTTATTTTTTTTGTTCTTTTAGCTTCAGCAAGTCCTAATCCTTCACCTGTCCATATATATGTTTGTTCATTTGTGGAGTGTGGGGGTGGGGGGGTGTGTGTGTGTGTGTATGTGTCACATCCACATTGGATGAAGATGTGTGTGAAGGACAGTCAGAGGGATGACAGTACCTGCTCCAAAGCCAGTGATAACTGGCAGACCAACCTGGTCCTTCCTGCCACATCTACAAGGGAAAATGTATTTTACCCAGTCAAGGTTATCTCAAGGAACCTCTGCTAAGCTTGACAGCTGCCTGGAGCTAGTATCCACATGTGTATGCATTGCCCACAGTGCTGCCACCTCTGACACTGCAGCCAGTGCCACTCCATACTCCAACCCTGGACAGGAGACATGGGTTGCTACCACTTCCCCAGGATAGAGCAGGGTATTATTTGCTCCACTAGATCTCTCCCATTCCCACTGCCTCCTTGATCCATTCAGGGGAGCGCAGCCTGTTAACCCTTTTTCTCCTAAAGTCTAACCCGTGTTGTTGGCATGGCTGAGGTTAGGGACGAGTTCGGTCTTGCTATGATGGTGCTACCAGCTATCTTTTCTCCCTCACCTGCTCCTTTTCTTGTGGCATGACATAGCCAGAAAGCTCTGAGTGGTAAGAGGGATTCTAGAGGTCTTTTTTTCTTCCTTATGCACACTTTGGACCTGTACGGATGACACTGCTTGTCCTTGGGTACCCAGGATCAAGCGGCAACAGCTCTACCTCAGGCCATCTTCAAAAACAGTTTTCTCCCTCTTGGCTTGTGAAATAACTGTAGACCCAGATCTTACATCTGCCATGGAGTACCAGACTATTGCCTTCACTTAAACTCCAGGAAGCTCAGGTTGACACCTACAACTCATCATGGGACAGGGCACTGGAGCCTGACCATCAAGAAGGAGTCGGCTCCAACCAAGACAGCAGCAAACTGTGAGAAAAGTGTGGAGCTGAAGCCAGTGCTCAGATCAAGGACTTAGTTCAGCATCGTCTCTTGTCAGCTGAGCATAACTGCTGTAGCCAAAAAGCATGTTTCAGCTCAGAAAATATACAGAAACAGTAAAAAAAAGAAAAAAGACAGAAAAAGAATTTTCTCTAGCCAGCATGCATGACTTCAGGATGAGAACTGCCAACAATATTCTTGTGACAACCAAACGCAAGGTGAAATTTCAGTCGTGTGCAGTGACTTTTCAGAAATAGGCTGGGAGGAGAGATATGAGCCCTGCCAAGGGGATAGAAAGGCAATACCTGGAGAACAGGGTACAGAGCTGCTGACTGAGACAAGTGTATCGTGTGCAGTGATTTTTGGTGTTTACTGAGGCAAAACTGCCTGGGCCAATAAAGGGACATTCTCCTTTGTAGGTAGGGAACAGGGTGTTTGTGGAGATCGTAGCAATCAGTCCCTGGCAGTTTCTTTTTCTTTTTCTTTTTCTTTTTCTTTTTCTTTTTCTTTTTCTTTTTCTTTTTCTTTTTCTTTTTCTTTTTCTTTTTCTTTTTCTTTTTCTTTTTCTTTTTCTTTTTCTTTTTCTTTTTCTTTTTCTTTTTCTTTTTCTTTTTCTTTTTCTTTTTCTTTTTCTTTTTCTTTTTCTTTTTCTTTTTCTTTTTCTTTTTTCTCTTCTCTTCTCTTCTCTTCTCTTCTCTTCTCTTCTCTTCTCTTCTCTTCTCTTCTCTTCTCTTCTCTTCTCTTCTCTTCTCTTCTCTTCTCTTCTCTTCTCTTCTCTTCTCTTCTCTTCTCTTCTCTTCTCTTCTCTTCTCTTCTCTTCTCTTCTCTTCTCTTCTCTTCTCTTCTCTTCTCTTCTCTCTCCCCCTTTTTTCCATTATTTTTTTTAAACTCAGGCCAGAGCCAAATTTCAAAGGAATAAATATACTTCTTTTGATGATGCTGATTTAGGGACCATCGTATCATCTGAGTACTCCTACAAGTCTGCTTCCCACACCATACCAGCATTGCTGTGTTTTGGAGGCCGCCATCCTGTGAACCGCTAAACAGACATGCAGCAAACAGCAGTAGTTGCTTTCCTTTTTTTCTTTTTTCTTTTTTTTTTCTTTTATTCCTTAAATTCTCAGTAGCCAAAGCAGCTCTTGGTCTATTACTTCCCCATGATTTTAAACTTGGGATGTAAACGAATTAGAGCAGTACCTGCTGCGGAGTCCATCCAAGGAAAGGGAAAGGCTCCCGGAGGACTTTGGCTAGCCATCCAGCAAAGCCCAGGATGCTGGGGGTGGTGCGGGAAAGGCCGGTGCTAACGAAAGCATTCTGGTTGGCAGTAAATGTATTTATTTTCCAGACTCTGCAAACCAATCTATGTCTGCGCTCATTCATTCAGTGCATGCTCTTCTCAACAGCCGCTGCATAACGTTCTGTTCCTGTTCACTGTTGACCGTGCGTCTACATTTAAGTGTGTGTTTTACGTGTGTGTCTCTGGCTAGGCCTCCTACATTCTTTTTTAATTCCTTTCTTTCTTTTCTTCTTCCTTTCTTTCTTTTCTTTCTGTTCAGTTAGTTTGTTTTGCTTTTTTTCTTGTTTCGTTTTCTATAGTTTAATGGCAAGTATTTCCATTAGATTTTTTGACTGATGCTGTGTGTTATTTTTTTTTAATTATTATTTTTATATATATCTTCTTTCCCCACCTTTCCCTTTTTCCACACTATATATAAATATATATATATATAAAAAAAATCTTTTCTTCTTTTGTCATTCAGTCA
>NW_010208129.1:67576-71108 GCF_000695765.1 Mesitornis unicolor
AATCCACCACAGTCTCGCGCTGAGCTAGGAAAAAAGTTCACGTAATGACATGAAAGTGGAGAATACAGTCCCCCAGGCCGTAAGTTCAAATCAACTCGAAGTTGAAAGTGTGACATGATGGCGTCATGTAACAAGCTAAGAATTGGTTGCATGACATGCCGTCAAGTTTCGTGCAGGTGCCGTGATTGAAGCATTTTTCTTGGATGTTGTATCAGTTGATGATTGGCCAGTCATGATCACATGTGCTTTTTTTGACTTTGTGCTGCCACAATTTTTTGCTGTGCTCATTTTCGTTTCGTTTTTGGTGCTTGCAGTGGTTTCTTTATTTGTCGTTTGATTTCTCGTCAGCGTTTTATGCTTCTTTAGATGTCACATAGAAGGAAAAAAAAAGATGGATTCCTAATATTTTAGAAAAAATGGGATTGTTATAACTACGGAAAATTTGAAAAAAAAAAAGAGAGAGAAAAAAATGTGTGGTTAATTTTTTTGCACTGAAAATCTTGTGATTTTATTTTTTTTTTCTGGAGAATTTGGGGCCTTTTTCAATTGACACCTTTTTTCCCCTTAGGATATTTCAAATCGCCCTCTAAAAATTAAAAACAAAACAAAATGAAACCAAAAACCAAAAAGAGTAATGATAGTAACAGTAGTTTGAAAACTATAGCAATCCAAAAAAAACAACCCCAAGAAAAGCCTCATTGTATGTCTTTTCAAGAATTCCTAATTCTAAGGTTCCGTATTACAGCAACTCCAGCCAAAATTAATTGCTCAGGGGGAGGGAGGGATTGTTTTGAGTGGGAAAAAACCCCATCCAGATCAAAAAGCAAAATGCATCTTTTTGTTTACAACTGAAAAAGGGTCCTTGACGAGTGTTTTTTATTTTTTTATTCTATTATTATTTTTGGTGTTGTAATTGTTTAGACTGCTGTGTACGGTTTGCTGTTTGTTGAACCAACAGTGTGAAAACCTGCCAGCATGGATTGATATTCCGCATGACACTTTTCCACCAGAGTGGACCTTTTGCAGTTTCTAAGTTTCTTGATGTAATAAATCACCGAGTGTATAAGAAGAACCTGCTTGCTAGAAAGAGATAAGAGCTAATCCTTAATGATTAAGCATCCTACTTAAATGTCAAGCCTAGTCGGATCATGATTATATTTTTAAAGTAACTTTTTTATTTAAGAAATGTTAGCTTTACATTTTTTTTTGCAAAAAAAGTTTATTCCAACAGTCTTTTTTTTATTTAACCTCCTATAAATTGCCTGTTCAAAGTCCTACTTTCTGACATTCACAAAGGAGTAGATGTTATTGGCAGCTATGTCTCCATAGAAAGCTCACACACTGTCATAGATGACACCCCATTAAAATGTAGAAAAATTCTTTCTCAATGCCTTTCACACTACAAAAGCCGGCCAAGCAAGATTGTGATCTGGCATTGTAAAGTGGCACTTAAAAATAATTAAAATGCAGCTATCTGCACATACACAGTGATACAGATTTATGTAGACATGCCCTACTATTATTTTGATTCATTATTATTATTATTATTACTATTAGGAACAATTGTATTTTTCTCTATCATGATCGTGACTACCTTGCTTACTTTGGGTTTGATCCGGTTCTCACTGAAGTCAAGGGGAGTCTTTCTGTTGACATTAAGTGGGAGCAGAATCAGAGCCAATGTCTCCAAAAGCAAAACACTAAATGAGAAGCCCCATCCTGTCCCAATTGAAGGGAGAAGAAAACATCCATTACTTTCAACAGGAGCAGGATTGGGCCCAAAAGAATAGGCTTGTTATTAAATCAATTTTCATTTTTTAGGTCCTTTTTACCCCTGTCCCAAATATCCCCCACCATCCCTACTTCCCCCCCTCCCCTTTTTGATTTAATTTGCAATGATCTTCTTCATTTTTTAGGGCAGCAGCTGAATGGGCCACATTTAGAAAAAAAAGTATATATATATTAAAAAAAAACGGGAACTGTTGGATTACACCTTTGACATATCAGCAAATATCAATCAAGCTGAAGACTTCAGACTTATTCTCTCTTTGATTGTTTAGACTGTAACATTTCTTCAAGAAAAGTATCACATCTGCTGACTTCGAAGGACATGCGCTTGAAAACAAACAAACAAACAAACAAACAATCACATAAGTAAAATCAGAACAGGAACAAGATCAACCAGGATTTCTGAAGAGACACTGATATCACCACAGCGGCTTTTCTTCAAACAAGAGATGCAAACCTGGATACTGACAAAGGAGTGCCTGTTTGTCACCAAGGATGCGGTTACCATGCGTGACCCATGGTAACAGTCACTCAGCATCTTTATCTGTCATTCCTTAGCTATATAGGGACCAAAGGACAAAACTTTTTACCGCAGACTTGTAGCTGTATGTAAAATATGGAAGTTCTTTCCTTTTCTCTGAGCTGTTCCTAAAACAGTTTTTGAGAACGATTATATGAAATATATAAAAATTTAAAAAAAATGCTTAAATGCTTTTAAAATGGCAAGATAATAGTTCTTTGATACTTTGGGAGGTTCTTTGGTTATACATTAATTAGAGTCTATGAAGCTTTCATATGGTTTTCTGTATAATAAGTAAGGATCGCACTGTTAAAGGCAAGTAAGATGGATATCTATGAAAAGCAAAAAAAGTAAATAAATAAATACATAAATAAATACATAAAAAGGCATAGAAAAGAGAAAGGAAAGATGGTTGATATTAAATGGAAAACAGAAAAGGTTTGTAAATGCTTCTAACTCTCCCCATTTAAAATCCTAATAGTTGTACAGAATTTAAAAGAAGAAAGTTTAAAATACCTATATAATAGAAAAAATTAGACAACATAAAAATAAAAAAATAAAAAAGCAAAAAAAAATACTACATAGAAGTTAGCGTTAATGCTAAAAACAAAGATGTTGTAGAACTGTAACTTTTGTAGAGTTTAGATTGAGCATAAATTCCTACTCTCTGCCAATTGCTGTTGGATGCTGTTATTTATCGAGAAGAAAAAGGAGAGAAATGGCTATTTTGGCAGCTTTTTTAACTGCAAGCATTCCAGCTATTAAAAAAAATAAACAAAACAAAACTCGATTCTGTAGACAATGCAAATGGGAAACAAAACAGCTGTCTTTTTATCAGACGCTAGTTCTAACTTGAACAACAAAACACAGCTAAACGCTTCATGTCTTCATGATCTGCTATCCGCAAAATTCCCATCATCCTATGCTTCAGTAGCTTCCATATTTGCTCTAGAAACCTTCAGGGCAAGGGTTAGCCTAGAACCTTAATCTTTACAAAAAAAATATAAAAATATAAAAAAATAAAAACAAAAAAAAATAAAAAACAATCTCTTTGAAGAATTTCTGAAACTGTTTACAAGGAATTTTGAGCAAAAGGGGGATGTTTAAAAAAAAGATGCTGGCTCTGTTTTTCTGTAAATAAATTTGCATATTTTGTAGGACTTTTAATTGTAATGATAGAGAAAAACAAGGAAAACTATTTAATGAAAGCACGATATTTATCTT
>NW_010208129.1:71208-77390 GCF_000695765.1 Mesitornis unicolor
AAAGTATATCATATTTATTATAATTTATTTTCACAGTCTTAAAACTTGAGTTACATCATTCTCACACGCGTTTGTATCGACTGAGCAGTGTGATAATTGTCTCCGATTCTTTATTTGGTTTTACTCTGTTTTGATGTTCTTGTTCGTTTTTCTTAGTATTTTTTTATCTTGATCTCAAACTTTCTTCCTTTATCTTTCTTTTTTTTTTTTTAAATTTTGTTTTAAGTTTAGTTTCGTATTGGGCCTGTTCTTATAGTCCTTACCCTGTCAAAATTTCCATGGGGATATAACGGGCATTCTGATGGAGTAAGGACAGTCAGACAGAGCCCTTGGCTAGGAAGTACAGATGTGCAATGCAGCTGCAGTTCCATACAACTGCTCTTTCACTCTCAATTCCCTAAAACTCCTTGTAATCTTCTGTAATTATTGAATGACGCTTTCCAGCTTAGCCCTAAATAAAGCACAGTTTAAAAAAAAATATGTCATGTTCTTTACTTCTTGATGGCTTTACTTAATGTGTTTGCTTTGAGAACAAAATGAATCTATTTCAACTCTTTCATTAATATACATTGTTTGAGTATCAGAACAAATCCCTTTGTTATATAAAACATATCTCATTGGATTGAATTAATGACACTGTTTCATTTAATGTCTGCTTGATATTCCACTGTGGTTTACCTTAAATCTAGTAGGTTAGGAGATCAAATAACGGTACATACAAATTAGTCATTGTAGCTCCCATTTGAAGCCTGTTGTTTGATTTCACGCTCATGGTTTTTTCATGCTGATAAGTATAGAAGCCAAAGCTCGGGACATTGCTCGTTTTGCTGCTTTGGGAAAACCTTGTGAAATTCAGCAGTCTCCAGAGATGAGGTTTAATTTCTTCCTGAGCATCTCTCAAATCTAGTCTTTTGAATTATTATATCCCCCTGCCCCACCCTCGAAATGGCTGTACCAGACCAGCTGAGCCGAAGCTGGGGCTGGAAGCAGGAGCTTTTGCATTTTCTTCCAGATTCTTGCAGCCACATCTGTAAGTTACACCAGGTAAATCCATCTCTGAATGGGACTAATGGTGCTTGTCCATAATTTGAACTCCACAGATGGAAGGAGTTTTATTAGTAGAAACTCCTATTATTACTCTTATGAGTTACTAATGTCTGTTCAGGGCTATAGAAATAAATGAAATGTAAATCAGGTGATGAATACAAGGAGGGAATATGGTCAGTATTTTCTTTTCATCTGAAGTTAAAAGCAAATACAGAAGAGCACACACACCAACCCCACCTCTGGCCTTCAGTAAAGAAGATGCTCTGTAGAGGGCTGAGCAGGCTAAAAATGTGGGAATTGGCCTCAGATGTCACTGAGCTAGAAAAGGAAGACTAGGTCTCCAGTAAGAAGAGATTTCTGCTCCAAATGCCTTTCAGCATCCTGCCCTGAGCTGTGGGGATGAAGAGAACAAACAGAGATACACCTTCTGACCTGGGCCAGTTTGAGAAGTTAGGAGGGCTGGGCTGGTGGAGATCAAACTTTGAAGAAGGAAAACCTCACAACAAATAGAGAAGTCTCAGTTTCCCACAGTGGCACAGCACAGGTAGCACTAAGAAATGTGGCCCTCCCCATTTCTCAGGCTGCCTTCCCCACTCTCCGTTGTGACCCTCAAGCTCCCCAGAGCCCTTCTGTACCCACCTTGAGGTAGATGCTGTGTCTCCGCAGTGGATTTGGGTCTGTGAGGTACATCCTGATGTGTCTGCAAGAACACAAACATATGGTCTGAGCAGGATGGGTTGCATCACTGGGGCATCAAGCTGAGGACACCTCTGGCCGCTGGGACACAGGTGGGGACTGTTGGCTGATGATTGTGAGACACAATTTCAAAGCCTTGTTACAGGTACCCTGCAACACACAGAGGATAAAATATCCAGTGCTGGGGAGCAACCAGCTCCCAAGGGGAGGCCAGAAAACACTATTAAAGCTGCCTCTATGGCTCAGGTCAGCACTCTTGAAAATATTTAACTGTACAGACACACCATTGGACCTACTGAATTGGGCAACCTGGCTGTGAGGACAAGCAGGGACAACCAGCGAAACAGGAGGGACCATGCATGATCCTCACCTTTCTTTCAGCACTTCCCCATGCATTATACTGCAAGCTCAAAGAGCGGGCAAATCTCCAAGTCCAGTCCCCAAAAAGGAGGGAGTCACCACAACACTATCAGTCCACTGGAAGTTCATTTACACTGGTATGCTGGGGAATAAAGCATTGCCATGATCACACTGCTGCCTGAACTAAGTGACGTTTTCTTGCCACACTCAGCTCTCTGGTTATGATAAACATGGACTAAAATAGGATGGGCTGAAGCACTAACACAGACATGGCATTATGGTTCATTTAAACATGCTTTTCTGGGCTGTACAAGCATACCAGCCCTGTTTTAAGATTGAACTGCTTGTCACACAGAGACTTCATGCTTCTTTCCAAAGGAAGTTCACCCCTTTACACTGTGGGTGCTGTAACACAAAACAAATAAAGCTTTGCAGCGTGGGCTTGTTTTGGCATGGGACTGCATTGCTGGGTCTGGCAAGTAGGTGAAGAAAAGCCTCAGTCCGAAGCAATGCAAATGAAGAGAGAGGCCAAGCCAACCTGAAAGCCTGTAGCTGCCTGCCCATGTGCACCAGGATGCAGCAGACAGGGAACACTCTATTACAGAGGTTCAAAAGCCACTGGCTGTGTGATGCTGGCTCCTCTCTCTTATCTGTAGCTGCTAAATCTCATTACATGAAACTAAAGGTTTATTAAAGGTCAAGCATCCATCCTTTGCCAAGGTGCTCCTTGGCATCAGTGTGATTATAGTAAACTGAAATCCTATCCCCACGAATAGCCAGAGGCAACCTTTGGTACTAGTAAAAGTCATGGTTTGCAGTCATTCTTTCTGGAGTCCCATGGAGACAACTCAATCACTAATCACATTTTTGTGTCTCTGAGAAAGCAGTAAATCCGTTCCTGGAGTCACTCTTATGGAAAAGTATCAGCATTTCCTGACATAACTGCAGAGCCACTCCTCCTTTGCACTCACAAGAGGAAATGATTCCTCTTCCCACTTACACCCCATCTCCACTTCAGGCAGATGTCTATGAGACAGCTTTCATTTATAAAGAGATGATCTGGGCTTTGAATGAGACTACAGAGCTCTGCCTGTTTTCTCTTCATGTAACTGACATTGTGATTCCATTTGGAAATGTCCTTGTAAATCAAAATGAGGCCTCTTCCACCCTGAGTATTCCAATTTCCCACAGCACATTTCTCTCAGTCCCGAATACACTGGGGCAGCAATTACCCCATAGGTCTCAGCAGCACACGAGGTGTTTACATTTGTGATCCCAGGAAGAACTCACACATCACAGGGTTTGGTGGATGGAGAAACACGTGTCACTGGGTGCTTCAATGCAATGCGCCAACACTACCGAAGCAGCTCATGCACAGCATCATTTGAAGAAGGAAGCTGCTGAGGGTTGCCTAGGAAAGTGCTTCTTGTGAAACTAACTGGTTTGTTCCACCACTCCAGAGCCAATGAAAGAGGAACAGGCCACAGTCTCATCAGCCAGCTGTGGAGACTGAAAATGTCTTTTGGAATAGCACTGCTGTCCTATTTGTTCAGGAAACCAGCCCTTAAAACTGGTTTCAGTCCCATAGCTTCCTTCTCACTGCAGTAAGCACTCATAGTAAAGCAAACACAGCCCCAGAAAACATTCGCAAGGTACCAAATCAGAGCCCTTGAGCTCCATTTATTAAGGGAATAAGATCATTCTGATGTCTCACAAAATCACAGAATCATAGAATGGTTTGGATTGGAAGGGACCTTTAAAGCTCATCTGGTCCAACGCCTCTGCAGTAAGCAAGGACATCTTCAAGTAAATCAAGTTGCTCAGAGCACTGTCTTCTTTGCATACTTAAACTCACCATTGGTATTGTACAAGCTTTTGTTAGGACACATTCAACCCTAAACATTGCCACATTGCTGCTGAGTAGCCTGTATAGCACTAATACTGTTAAACACACAACGGGTTTCAGTGGCAAGAAACAACTTGATAGCAAACATTCTCCCACCATGGCATTCTTAAACCATTCTGAATTCTGGGTCTTGATCTGGTAAGTTCTGAACTTGGCATGGACTTCCTCAAGCAAGCATTGACTGAGGATGGACGTTCCTCGCACACATACAGGTAAGCATGCCCTTTTCCTGTAAGCAGCATATTCACATGAGATATGATAAGCACAGGTTCATATTTTTCCTCTGTCCAGCTGGAAGCTGGGATTTGACCCCTGAAGCCCCCATGATGCAGAAGCTGGCCCTGATTACACAATCACAGAGCAGTCCAGAGAGGTATTCACAACTCTTGTGATTGATCTGCCTCGTTTTTTTTTAAAAGGTGGAAATATAAATGGAAATGGGGAGCAAACAATTTTATAACTGCTCCTAGGAGACCCAGGCTCATAACAATGTTCCCATGAATGTGATATACATTGTACAGTGCACAGGACACCTCCCCGGGAGAAAGGGACACTGACTCCCCTTCGGTGCACCTCAGTCTGCTGCTCATGGCACTCTCCTGGGGCGTATGCATTGCTGGGTTGCAGCTATTGCTTTCAGCTTTTAAAAAGAAGAGATGAATACCCAAGTTTGCAGGCAGCTGGTGAGTGGGTGGGTTAGCTCTCCCCAATGGGGAGCTACAGCATGACATCCCAAAAATGGGCAACTCTCCTCCTCTGAGCAACAGAGACCCTAAGCTTCTCCTCACTCTATGAGGAAGATGGGATCACAAGTTTTGCTTTTTCCATACACAGCACAGTGAAAGCAATTGCCTGGTTCAGTGTTGAGGCCTGCCAGATAGCAAAGCACCCCCAAATTAGGCATCATGACTGTATTTCCTCCTTTGTGAGTCCCTCCTCCACAGGGAAAGGGAGACGATTCCACTTCAGTGAGCTGCAGCACAGACTCCAAAACAGGAACAGTTGTCAGAAGGCACATTGTACACAGATCCTCCTACCAACTCCTACAAGAAAAGATTACCTTCTTTCAGCCAGAACAAAGAGCTATTAAGTGAGACAATGGGCCTAGCAGTATTGGTGAACCATCTGTCATCAACTGTTAGACATTAGCAATATCTTTTTTAAGCAAAGCCAATAGAAGCCCCAGACACTGTTACAATGGCATATAAGCACATATGAAAACTGTCAGCCCAACTCTTCCTTGTTTTAACTCCTTCTACTTATTCTCTCACTATTGCTGCTTTCCGTAGAAACCCCAAAGCATACTGGAGAACACAAATTTCACACAATAATCATGAAAACAACACTTTTCACCACATTACTTACAAGTACACTAGAGCTGGCTCTGGGGAGCAGCCTGGTTTGATGTGAGGTCAGGAAACCTGGAAACTGATGACAAAGAGCTACTTTTGCCCCACTGGACCCAACTCTTCCAACACCAAGAGACAACTATTCAGAACATCCACATTAGTGTCCTACTGCCCAAATGCCAAAGAGAAAGGGGGTCTGAGTCCCTGTGCATCCTGGCACTCACTCACTGCTAGCTGATAAGCAGCAAGCAGCCAAGTTCAGGGTATGAGAAGAAACATCAGATTAGACGGACACACACAGCAAGCCAAGATGAGTAAGCTGGCCCCATGTGTGGGACCAGTTATCAGCCTCCCCTGCCCAGACTGAGCACTTCACTCAGGAGGTGGTTTGGGGGATGAATGTCACAACCCCTGTTCTGATGACTGGGTTGCACAGAGCAGCCCAAGCCAAAACAGAATGAAGAACTAGAGAGCTACCCAGCTCTGCAGATTAAGGTCTGCAGTTTAAGCAGGAGTTATCCTGTGTCTGGCTTATTTATATCTTTCCGTTTCCAGCCCAAAAGCCTGATCTTAAAGCTTTACTAAGTAAATATTTTCTCTCCTTGACTACCAAGCTTTTGCAGTACTGGGAGAGAGCTGAGTTTGGATGAAATACTGGACATTTAAGGTGTTTTATTTTCCTAGAGGTAGGGAAGCCACATAAAGCAGCACACTTGCCTGAAAGACTTACAGTCCAAATCCAGTTTAATCGGAGACTGGGGAATTCTTCCTTCCATGAAGGGACTGATACCACCAAATGCCAAATTTTAGGAAGGGTTTTCAAC
>NW_010208129.1:77427-84537 GCF_000695765.1 Mesitornis unicolor
AGAAGTTAGCAGAGGTCTTTGCACCTGGTGTAAGAGGATGAATTTGGCCTGATTGGAACTTGCTTTGTGTCTATACCAAGTCACTAGAATCAGAGTCATAGGATGGATTGGGTTGGAAAGGTCTTTAAAGATCTTCCAGTCCAGCACCTCCCACACTCCACTATGGGCAGGGACGCCTTCCACCAGCCCAGGCTGTTCGAAGTCCTGTCCAACGGTCTTTGCACCTGGTGTAAGAGGATGAATTTGGCCTGATTGGAACTTGCTTTGTGTCTATACCAAGTCACTAGAATCAGAGTCATAGGATGGATTGGGTTGGAAAGGTCTTTAAAGATCTTCCAGTCCAGCACCTCCCACACTCCACTATGGGCAGGGACGCCTTCCACCAGCCCAGGCTGTTCGAAGTCCTGTCCAACCTGGCCTTGAACTCTTTCAGGGAGGAGACATCCACGACTTCCCTGGGCAACTTGTGCCAGTGTCTCACCACCTTCACAGCAAAGAATTTCTTCCTAATATCTTGTCTAAATCTACCTTCTTTCAATTTGAAACCATTACTCCTATCACTACTTGTTCCTGTAAAAAGTCCCTCTTCAGCCTTCTTGTAGTTCACTGCAGGTTCTGGAAGGCTCTTATAAGGTCTCCTCAGATGCTTCTCTTCCCCAGGCTGAACAACCCCAGCTCTCTCAGCCTGTCTTCATAGGAGTGATGCTACAGCCCCCTGATCATCTTCATGGCCCTCCTCTAGACTTGCTCTATGTCATTCTTATGCTCGGGGCCCCAGAGCTGGATGCAGTACTCCAGATGGGGTCTCACCAGAGCAGAGCAGAGGGGCAGAATCACTTCCTTCCTCCTGCTGGCCACACTTCTTTTGATGCAGCCCAGGATACAATTGGCTTTCTGGGCAGCAAACACATGTTGCTGGGTTGTGTTGAGCTTCTTGTCAAAGAACACTACCAAGTTCTTCTCCTCAGCATTGTTTTCAATTCATTCTCCACTCAGCCTGTCTTCATGTTTGGGATTGCCCCAACTCAGGTGCAGAATCTTGCATTTGACCTTTTTGAACTTCACGCTGTTCATAGAGGCCCACCTTTCCAGCCTGTCAAGGTCCTCTGGATTGCATCTCTTCCTTCCAGTGTGTTCACTGGACCACAGAGCTTGGTGTCATCAGCAAACTTGGTAAGGGTGCACTCAATTTCACTGTCTTTGCCACCAACAAAGATGTTAAACAGTACTAGTCCCGATACTGACCTCTGAGGGGTCACCTCTCATCTCCACTTGGACATGGAGCTGTTGACTACAACTCTTTGAGTGTGACCATACAGCCAATTTCTTACCCACCAAGTGGTCCGTCCGTCAAGTTCATCCTTCTCCAATTTAGAGACAAGGATGTGGCGTGTGACAGTGTCTAATGTTTTGCACAAGTCCAGCTAGATTATATCTGTTGCTCTTCCCTTATACACCAGTGCTGTACTGCTATTATAGATCGTTACCACATTTGTCAGATACAGTTTACCCTTAGTAAAGTCATGCTGACTGTCGCCAGTCACCTCCCTGTTTTCCATGTGCCTTAGCACAGTATCCAGAAGGATCTGTTCCATGATCTTGCCAGTCACAGAGGTGAGACTGACTGGCCTGTAGTTTCCCAGGTCCTCCTTTTTTCACTTTTTAAAAACGGGGGTTATATTTCCCATTTTCCAGTCAGTGGGAACTTCACCAGACTGCCATGACTTCTCAGATATAATGGATAGTGGCTTAGCAACTATATTCACCAGCTTCCTCACGACCTGCAGATGCATCTCATCAGGTCCCATGGACTTGTGCACCTTCAGATTCCTTAGATGGTCTCAAACCTAAAAAAAAAAGTGGTTCTTTATTCCCCTAGGCCTTGCCTTTGCCTTCTGTGACTTGGGCAGTGTGGCTTAAACCCTTGTGAGTGAAGACCGAGGGTGGTGATATCTATTTGCCGTCCAGCTGGTCAGTAAGCCCTCTTGTGTGAAATCTGTTGATGGTCCTAGATCAGAGGGGTCTATATCACTGTTCATGAACTCAGATGGTGCTTTTGTTGCACTCTTAGCAGAGGAGCCAAGAAGCAAGGGAGAACTCACTTCTCAGGGATTAGTCCTCTAGGTCTTGAGCACGCAGGTTCACCTTGTCTGTCCCACAGGTGATGGATGGATGGTCATGGCTGAGCATTACACCTGGCTACATCAGGAAACACTTTCAGTGCAGATGGAAGCCACTAAATCTCAGCTGGGAGGTTGTAACTGAGAAAAGTCAAGTGCAGCAGGAAGCAAAACAGATTAGCCATGGTTTGTACTTACCATTTGAAATAGCCTCAGAGAGTGCACACATGGTCAGGTCCTGCTTACTGAATAGAAGTGCTGGAGTTTCTGTGCACCTTTTCCCTGAGCTGAGCAGTAGTGATTGCCTGCCAAAGGACTTAAGGTGTGTTAAGGCAAAGAGACCATAGGCTCACAGAAGCAGCTTTCAGGGCTGTCAATCTAGGTTCACTATCTGGAAATGTAAATTCAAAGACAAAGAAAAATATGGATCAGTTCTGTAAAACAAAACTTGAATACAAGACAGAGCAGCAGTTATTGGTCATTGTCACCTGACAGGAACAGAAATTATACAGAACAGAGACTTTGAGAACTTCAGCCATTTGACTGCATGACTAAACTATACAAAATTACCGATGTGGAGACTAAGTAGGTGTGACAACAGCATGGATCACTGTGTGTGCAAAACTGATAACAAAGCTCTTACAAGACCTGCCCTGGTAACCATGAAGTTGCATAATTTTCATAGTAACTAGAAATTCAAATGAAGGCGGCACTCTGCTCCTCAAATTTTCCAGTGTCTGGCCCTCTGTAAAGTTCCTCCTATGCTTTTTGCAAGAGGCTTTGTCAAAAGCATTCAGCAATGGCCTCTTTCTGCAGGAAAAAAAAAAGGTAATAGAAACATTTACAACAGCTTTCAGTGAATACCTTCCAAAAGTCAACAAGAAGCTGAATTTTTTTTCCAACATAAAGGTCATTTAGCATGGGATACAGGCATTTTATGTGTCAAAGAAGCCAGAATATTTTCTTCCAACATGCCCACCTGTTACCCAAAAAACCCCATGATTGGTGTGACAAGTTCCAAGAGACAAACAGCTATGCTCTGTCATTCTTTTGTGTGAAAACCCCTTAAGCCCCCTACTTTATCAGGCCTAAAGTCATTCCTCTGGCAATAAGATCAGCAGAAACCTTTGCATTTTACTTCCAACAGTTAAATTATTTATGAGCTTTGAAAATAATCCTGTTTTGTCTTTTAACCCTAGTTTTGCATATATACATGTCTTTTACCATGTTGACCCCTGTGAATTCTTCAAAATATGCATTCATTAGAAAAACATTTCAGGGTATTTTTTTCTCTCCTCTTTATCTACTTGTTTGAATATGTCGTAAACTTGATTAATGTTGCCTTCTAATCTCTTTTTTTCTAGAGAGAACACCTGGAGCTCTTTTAACCTGCCTTAAATAAAAAATAAAACCCCAAAGCCAAACAACACAAGTTGCAATGTCACATCTTCACAAACCCTTTCTTTCCTCAACCATCTATTGTGCATCTTCTAAGAGGGTGGACACACGCACAAAACTTGTGCCAATGAGCCTTCAGAGCCATGGGTTTCTTCTAAAGCCCCCTTCCTTAGGCTCCCACTAACGTGTGCAGGTTTTAGCCTCCCTCTGACTAGAATAGTTTGGGGAGATTTACGACAGCAATTCTTCTGGTTCCTTTCACAATGTGTTTTTTCCACTATTCTCATCTATCGCTCTGCCAACATGCATCATTTATTTAATACCAGTCAGTAGCCACATTAAACCCCCTTTTTTTTTTTTTGAGGACATTTCCTCTGGTACCTGGAGAAATCATACAGGTAAATAAAGTCTGAGCCAACAGTCTTGGACCTGCCTTTTCTGCCTTCATCCAAAGCTTTCCATGGGCATCAATCATTCTTGAACTAGGATTCTTCTCATTTTAATTATGCTAATACTGCCATAATTTCATTCTCGTTAACAGCAATTGAGTTTCAGTCTCTACAGATGGTGGAGCTGGACAGTTACCAGGCCACATGTCATCTTGAGAGGGGTATATGGACCAGTGCTTAGCCTATGACAGTGTTACTCATCACCATTTCTGGGTCGCATCACTTCACTTTACCCATTTTTGAAAAGACATATGCCTTTCCCTCATATTGGTTTTAAGGTCTACAAAGGAGATTTTTAAAAATACAAAAGAAAGTCCATTGTCCAGCTAGCTCATTTTTGTTAAAATACAACTTCACCTGCCTTGATAACTTCAAATGAAGTTTATAAAAGAAATACATTACTGATTTAAAGTGAATATGCAAAGAGGACAGACACTCTCTCTTCACAAGGAGCCACATGGAGAAGACAAGGGACAACAAGTACAAGGTGCACTGGAAGAGATTTCATCTCAACATAAGAAAGAGATTTTTTTGCAGTAAGAACAATTAATCAGTGGAACAACGTCCCCAGAAATGTGGTAGAGTCCCCATCACTGTAGGTTTTCAAGAAGCAATTGGACAGGGTGCTAGATAATTTCATCTAGGTTCCCTTTCCCATGAAAGTGTGGGCAAAGCGATCTTTCAAGGTCCCTTCCAATGTGAAATGTTCCATGATTCAATGATTCTATGGCTGCTGTAGATCTGCATAGATCTATAGGTGTATTTCTACCATAGACATCACTTCTCTGAACTTTCCCAATACAGCAGGTAGAGAATCCAAATCACAGCAATGCTGGTGGGAAGGGACATCTGTGGTTTTCTTACCCAGCCTCCTACTCAAAGCAGCTCTGCCCTCTGGCCATGTCCTTTGTTATTCTCATGAAATAAAACTGTCAAAGGCTATATAGGTAGATATGCACAGCTGCAATTATATGTGCACTGTGGGACAAGCACCCAGTGCAGCCCTGTCCTTACCATTGTCCAAGCTGGTAGATCTACCAGGGTTTACTGCTTCTCCTTTCTGGACTGGGTTTCTTTTCAAGGAAAACCAACGTGAGTAGGCAGGATGATAAGAACAAAGACAATTTCTCAAGGAAATGTTGGGGTGTACAGAGGGACAAGGACTTCAGTGCACATTGTGGAGAACTACTCTGCCCCACGCAGTAGTTCCAGTTCCACCCAGTAAAGAATAGGTTTTGCACATGCACACTGGATAGCTTATCCCTGGCTGCCCTCATCAGGCCAAGTCCAGCCTTGCCACCTGTGCGCCAAAGCCAGGATATGTTGGATGCACAGCCCAAATTCCAGAACTCACCTTTAAGCTGGGAAAAGGGTGACTTGAGCAACTGTCACTACCCATTGCCTGAAATCCAGAGAAAGCTTCAACTTAGACCTTCTACAAAACAAAAATCAATGCAGAATAAGCCAAACTGCACCAGTCTTGCAGGAAGGGCCTGACATGGTGTGAAGAATATAGCATGGATTTGATGGGGGTTTTTTTATGCTGAGTACAGGGTCTAGTATGACTGCTAAAAATTATGGACTAGTGCAGCCTTCTGGGCTGAAGTACACATTAAAATCGCTTCTGGAGATGACATCTGAACAGCTTCTGATGCAACTGTTGCCTCTTCTTACTCCATTTGACAGGTGACCTCTCTGATAATCCAGTAAGACACAGATGGTGGCTGCACTACTGGGGTAAACATAAAATAGTCTCTGTGACAGCCAAGAAGAGTCATTGTTTTCTCATCCCTCTATGCTTATAACTCCTTAAATTAGGTGGCAGTCTAGGATCCCAGCCAGAGCTATCTTCCCCCAAGCATTTGAACCACACAAGGAAGAAAGAGGCATCATATTTGGAAGGGTGAGAAGTAGTTTCACTCAGACTTCATGTTGCAACAGGTCTTCTGCAGACACCCTCAGGAAAGATTTTTAAACCATGGCAAAGACTTTAGTCTTCTTTAATGATTTCATCTGTTTTGTAAATGGAAAGAACATGTTCAAGTACAACCATATGCAGTAATAGTGAATAAACAACCTACTAGTGTGCAAAAGCTGGGAAAGGCATGACATGAGAAACAGCACAAAACCAACTGTCTTCATGTGAGGTATACACCAGTGGAATGTGTGTCTGCACTTTTGGGTAGCTAATTCAGTGGGAAATTAATTCAAATATGAGAGAGAGTCACCTTTTAAGGGCAAAAGGTCTTGAATTCTGCTTGCTGATCAGGATGACACCAGTATTTATGCTGATGGTAAATAAGGGCATTTCTGACTCCAATTTCATTTCCGGAAAACATTAACGTTACCTCACATTGCGTTATTTGAATCAGCGCACGTCGCCAGAGGTTGAATAAGACGGTTTCTCCACACTCCGCGACAGAGTACCGACACTTACTAAATTATACTGTTAAATACTGTAGTATGGCTATAAAATACAATGAAGGCCCGTGGAAAGATGCCAGCCCTTTTCTGAGAAAGAGAGAGCACTTTTTGGAACCCTGCCTGTGGCCCGTAATTTTCACTTCCTCCCACTACAGTGTGAAGTGACATGAAAGGACTTGTAAAGTCAAGTCCAGGAGACTGGTGGGGATTTGAAGGAGTAAAGCTAAAGTTAGATCATCAATGGCAGCATTTGACCTACTTGAAATTGGTGGGGAAAGAAGGAAGGAGCCACATCTCCCACACGTCTCCCTGGCAGACCTCACTGGAAAAAAAAATAAATTCCAGCCTGCAAAACTTACATATTTCAGCCCAGGTGGGGCCAAAATGTTCAGAATGTAGAAACTTTTAAAGGAGAAAACTGTTGAGTCACAAGCAGTAAGTATTTCCAGAAAAGTTGCCAACTAGCAAGATATTTCAGTATTTCATGGGAAATGGGATTCAGTGAAGAAGAGAGATCAGTGGCAGCGGATGGAAGCACAGCTTACACAAACTGTGTCTCCCGTCAGGTACTGCTGCAATTTACATGGACCTTGACACATGCAACCAATAACCAAGTCCTTTAAGCCCAGCAGGCTCAAAATTATTTTTTTTTCTTATTAGTAATTACCAAGGAGGTGAAGGATGGAGGAGGAATCAAGATTGATCTTTTTTTTGAGAAA
>NW_010208129.1:84563-118314 GCF_000695765.1 Mesitornis unicolor
GGCAATAAACTGACTTGTCACACTTTATGGGTGCCTAAAACCCTTGGAAGAACACAGACCAAATGATGGTGTCTGACCCACAAAGCTTAAAAATCTAACTGAGGAACAACAACAACAAAAGTAATAGATGCCAACTATTAAGGTCAATAGAGAAAAACCCAACGACAGGGCCTGACAAACATTACATATTATATGCTGCCCTCCTGTTTACTACCACATTTCTACAGAGGATGGTTAGCGTATTAGAGGAAGGATGAATCAGATGAACAGAATTATGACATGGAGATGGGTGAGCAAAATTACATGGGACTTGTCGTGCTAGGTCCCTAGATTGTCTTCATATATTTGTTATATCCCTGCACCTGTAAATTTATACACAAATCCAGCAACCAGTCAGCCTCTGGAAACATTGCAACCATTCAGCTTAAAATGTGTGTCTTAGTTGTCGTCGGTGTAGCCTTCGTGCAGACAGTCAAAACTGAAGCGCAGAAGAATTTTCTTAGTGACAATATTTAAACAGAGAAGAACTTGGACTTAGACAAAATGCCTCATATCCATTTTCTGGGCCTGGTGTTAGCTGGAGTTGACTCTTCATTAAAACCTATATCTAGAGCAGGCTGTGTTTGAGGCATGGTTTTCAAATTCAGTACAAATTCAGAACAGCTCTGGAGGCTGCAGAAACTCTTCACAAGGTTCCTAGGGATAACTCTGTCAGCAAAGCTCAGAGCTACCTTATTCCAGCCAACCTACTTCTTACAACTCTGTCCAGGGGACAGTGATTGCCAGAAGTACTTCTTAGGAAAAGAATTTGAAAGGATTTATTAAGGTTACTGAAACAGGACAGCCTGAAGAGCTCATGCCCAGCCCCTACTACCATTACGATGGAGGAAAATATCACTAGAAAGAGTTTTGTCTTAATGCCAGGAACCCCGACACATTCAAAAAACATGCATGTACCACGCAGGGAAACATCAGTACCTTCCAGAGAGTGCAGGCTCTGACAGGTGGACCTGAAACGCAAGAAATGGCATTAAGGAAGATATTAAGCCTTGTCACCTGAAATAAAGGTTATGTCAAATAACATCCCTCATGCTAGCAGCACAAGAGTCACTTTCTTTCCTTCCTTTAAGATTTTTTTTCCTCATCTACACTGCACTTGTGGAGCAAAATTCTCAGTGCATTTGGTCACAACAGTTCAGCTGGGGACAAAGACAAGTATCAGGAGAGCAACAAAGTATGCAGGAGGGTTCCTTTTACATTTTCAGAGCAAAGATTGTGTTTTCCTCTAAAAAACAGGCTCTGTCACTTCACTTTCGACTCCTACAAGTAGCACTTGGAGAGCAAAGCAAGTGGGGGAGAGGTGTGAGAAAGCTGAGCTGTACGCCTGGAGGAGAACAGGGATTTGGGACGCTGGCAGATGAGCTCTGCCAACATTGCCATGGTGTCCTCAGGTCCTGCCACGTGCTCCTGCATCCTCTCTAACACATCAAGAGCGGTGGAGGAGAGTCCTGGAGTGCTGACCAAGGGAAATCAACAAAATGCTCGACTGCCAGAAACAGTCAGAGGTTTCCCTCTCTGCTGCAGGAATGAAGGGTTGGTAATAAACTGCTGGGGATAAATGGCAGTGCCTTCCATCACCACTGCTGTCTACTGCATGAGCAGCTGCTGGACTGTGACAGCCAGGGCAGAGAGAGGGATTTAGTGAACAGCTATGGTCTCTCTGACAGCATGCATCAAAAACACTCCTCTACGCCAGCCAACTCCAGATAGGACTGGTCTTGGTCTGTGAGTTGTCTGGGTTGTAGGATGTCATTCATTTCTCTACCCCATACTTCCCAACTCCACAATTTCCTTTTAGCACAAATCTCTTTCCTCCACCTCCTTCTGTCCATTATATATATATGAGTATGTGTGTTTCTTATTATGTGATCTCTCATAACTGCCAAAAAAAAATAAATCTCTTGACATAAATCCTTTGGCTTGGGTTTCTTGACAGATATGCACTAGTTTTTATTTATCCCTCACATCTCTCCCCTCTCCACGAACTCTCAGTGAGTTTCTACAAACTCTCATCTCTCAAGTCCTCTTCATGAAGCACCTCAGGAGAAGTCCCTGTGCTGAAGCTGGGGCAAAGGAACGCTTCTTCTGGCTGTGAAGAGTGCACAGGACAGGGAGCGGGCATCTACCCACCACCCTGCAGCATCCTCTGTCTCTGTAGAGATTCTGTTTTCCCCCATGGCGTGCATCCCTCCAAGTACAGTTATGGTGGAAATGGCCCCATATGCCTTCCAATGCCTACCTCTGAGCCTCAGGTCTACATGGCTATTTGGATCAGCAAAGCTCTAGTCAACACATCTAGCTGACTCATCCAATGTCGTGCACAAAACCTGCGGCAAAGCTTCAAACCCCAAACCTTCGCATCCTCCTTGAGTCCTGCTCCTTTCCTCTCTTCTTGGCTATGGGATGAGATGCAACATTGAACTGTACATCCAAATGGGCCCTTTCTCAGAAGACTTAACACCAAGTTGGCCCACGAGGTCCTAGTCTGCATCCAAGGGCTTCCCTCTACAAGCTGGTAGGAAAGTAGAGGGGAGGAAGAACAAGTACATCATACAGAGAGAGAAAAGGAGGTCCTCAGCCCTGACATGGAGGGTTTAACAGAATTGCTTCTGGTCCAAGTGGATCCAGATAACAGTTTTAAATCTCCTACTGAAATTCAGATGGAACTTACAGACCTCACTAGTGCAGAGGGTGGAAGTAGAGGAAGGGTTTTATCTGAACTCATCTGTACCTATGTTCTGGGCAGTGAATGAAGGAAATATCTAAATTTCCTGTCCAGTCAACAGGGAGGGACAGGCATTTTTCAAGGTTTCAGAGAGACTTCTCTTACTTAAGCCTGCAGACAGGATCTTGAAAAAGCACCCCCTCAGGTGTCTGACTAGCAAATGTCAATGCCTCCACAAGGGCAATGGCTTCAGTAACTACCCAAAGTACAGATGCAAGCCTGGTGCCCAAGCCAGGCAGACCTGCTAATACTCAGCTTCTGTATTTTAACCTCACCAGAAGCTCCTGTTAGGGTGAAATATATGGGGCAACAGAGCACAGCAACAGAGCTAAAGCCCATAGATCATGGAGTTAAATATCCTACTGTGGGCTAGAAGTGAGTGTGCACAGTTTCAGTCCACGTGTTGGTTGAAGTTATGAGCATGCGAGAAAAGGGGATTTATAATGAGAATGGCAATTCAACCTCAATTATAGTGCGCGATCATCTGCACACTATAAACTGAAGGTTTAATAATGAGGCGAGTAGGCTGAAGGAGAGAATTTCATTGTGTCTGTTTCACAGCCTGGAATTCTTACTAAATTCATCAGATCACTTGAGTTCTCCTGACAACTCTAGCAGTATAACTAATTTTAAAGGGGTTTATTGTACATTAAGACTGCAACAAAAGATACAGGCAGAGAAAACCTCATAGCGAAAGAGAACTCCAGATTGAGGACTATAATGTATATGAGATTTGAAAGAAGTAAGTGCTAAAAGATGTAGACAGCAGTTTTTCAGGGTCCTTAACCTTGATGAATAAATGAATAAAATCCCTTAAAAAATTGCAGTGTTTCTTTCAAGTGATTTCCAGCATGTTAATGATCAAGAGAAGCTGAGAAAATTGCTGGGAGAGGAGATGACTTTCCTCAATATGTTCTTACCACAGAGACTATGAGACAGACCTGAATTGTAAGCAAATAATATGCATTGCAAAATATGACAGAGGAAGAGAAGAACAGAGGCTCTTTAGATGTCCATAATGAATTTGCATACAGGTGTGTTGACTGCAGGACTGTGTGATGTTGCCAAACCAAAGCCTTAATGGAGACTTGGAGCCTTCCAGCTCTTCCATATCCAGGTACTTAGACAGGGCTCTTCTGTATTGTATTTGCTTATCTTCACTACACTTAAAGAAAAATAAAAGGACCTAGATTGAAAGAGGGCACAGAGAATACACAGAAGCCTTTATCTACCACCATAAACACCTCACTGACCATGTACAACCCCCCACCACCCAGTACTAAATGCCAAAGGGGCCTGAGTTGCCCATCCCTCTCATTTCTATCAGCAAAGTCTCCTTGGCGTTGCTGGAAAAGTTAAAGACGCCACAATAGAAAGCACAGCACCTCACCCCTCAGTGCAGACCACAAAGGAGGCATCTCCCCACCTTCTGCAGGACAGGAAGGGAACATCATGTTGGTGTCCTGGCATGGCCTTGCCCCAGGAGGCGCCAAGGACCAGAGCAAGCTGCAGATGGAACAGGGAGCATCAGACGCTGATGAGCAACTGCGCTGCTGAAAATGTGGGAGCTCCCAGATTTAATGAACTGTCAGAGGAAATGGCAAATGAGAAAGGGGTGCTGAAGACTGACATTTTGAAGGTATCATCTCCGGAAATGTTTTCACTTCTCAATTTTACTGGCTGACGGTGCTTGCAGAAAATGCTCTCGTCTCTCCCTGTCTTTGAACCCTTCCCAGCACCCACATCACCCACACACCCCTTTTGTCTCCTGGCCCTACCAACCTCTAGCTAATAATGTAGCTGATTAGATCTTTCATCATTTTTATTGTTATCCACCCGCAGATTAATAAAACCGTGCTCCGGCTGTTTCTGGCTGACCACATTCCCTAATTTATCATAAAGGCTTCGCCTGAAATACTTCTGTGTGACATGCAGGGAGACTTGCAGTCCCTCCCAGCCAAGCATATCTGCAAGAGAGTGCAGCACAATGGTCCACAGTGATATCACCCGTATTCTCACCACACAGAGCAGAAGTTAACGCTCCACAACCAAGACGCTAAAGCAAAATTACCAGAGATTGGTACCAGAGGCACAGAGGTGGAAAAATGGGGAGTTAACTCCAGCTCACTGGAGCACACTGCTTCGTACCTGTACTGTCTCTTAATACAAGGGAATCTGCTTTTAAGCACTCCAAATTTTCTTTTTAAAGACAGTAATTACAAGGGTGACTTAACATGGCCTCAGGGACTATCCTGCAAGAATTGTAAGACTTGATCCCCTAAAAGTCAAGAAGCTGGAGGAATCATGAAACCAGCAATGGATTTTTTTCCCCTACTTTCTTGTTCTTCCCTCCCTTTTCATCCCTTTCTTTGCTGTTTCCTTTTCTTTGCCCATTCCTTTTCTTTTCCCTTCCCCTTTCCCTTCCCTTTTCATCCCTTTCTTTGCCTTTTCCTTTTCTTTGCCCTTTCCCTTTCCTTTCCTTTCCTTTCCCTTCCCCTTTCCCTTTCCTTTCCCTTCCCCCTTCCCATCCCTTCCCTTCCCCTCTCCTTTCCAAGATACTGATTTAAACTCAGAAGAAATGCAAAGCTCAAATGTCCTGTGGTCTAAAGGAGGTGTCAGCCATTTAGTTTGAGCACATGACATTCACTAGATGAAGATGGGTTAATCTTTGCATGGTCAGTATTATACTGGGAACAACTGAGACTTATTCACTATTTGTCAACCCGAAGTAGGGAAAAAGTGAAAAACTTCCATCAGCTATGCATTTTTGTAGGATTTTTCATGTTCTAAATTGAACAACATAACAATTTTCAAAATACCAACAAAGGAAAGAAAACCAAAAGCAAAGAACTTTTTATTAAATTATAAAATGGAAAAATTATATGAAAGTGATAATGTTTTACAGGAAGATTCTATTTAATTAAAAAGTCCTTTTTCTGCTGAGAAATATTACCAGGGGATACGATTCAGTCAGGACTGTCAGCTGTCACTTGCCTTTCAGTCATTGACTGATGCCCCAGCTCATATCCTCTGTGCTAGATCTTGTACAAAGACACGATAAGCAATCTTGGGCTTACAGAGATAGGGTGTCCTTTTGGGAAGAGTTGAGTGTAGCAAGTAATGGAGTGGAGGTGCAATAACAAGATCCCATGGATACAGCAGCCAACATGTGAGAAGAACTAAGTCTTATGGGAATTCTGTGCTTCTCATGGCTTATCCATCATCAGGAGGTGGTAGAGTGGATAATACTTGTGGACATCAGTAGCAGTTTAGAGGACATCTTTCCTCCATGCAGATGCTTGTCTTCACAAAACATGCAAGAGCTTGACAATATTGAAATTTGTTTTCACCTCTACCTAAAACTCCTTCAAGGGGGTTAAAAGTTAACACAAGAGGGACACCAAGCAGCAGATCAGCACATGCAGTGCAATTGCATTAACCCTTTCATCCTTAAGAAGCCAGACCTCAGTGACACACACCCCGTTCTCTGTCAGCCTGACAGTCAGTTAACGCATCCTGTCTGGCTGCCTCCAGACCTCCTCTAGGTTATCTCATATGCTCCATCAGCCTCACCTCTTCCTCCATCCACTTCAGCCCTCCAAAAGCCACCTGAGACAGAAAACAGCAGTTAAAAAGATTATCAGGAAATGGCTGCTGAAACAGATACCTAAGCAACAAGTCCCTCACGAAGAAGTGATACTCTGCCCAACAAAGACCAAAGGAAATCCTGACAAAGTCATCCTTCAATGAACAAAATGCAGCTTTTTCTTAACTTTCCCAGGACAGGGAGAACATGAGTCTAATTTGCAGCTCCCAGCCCAGCTCTGCAGTGACAGATGCTGCCTGGAACTGAAGGAGAAATGATGATGCAGAGCTGTTTCCTTCAAGACGCCATTCTGTCACCATGGAGGCAGACAGCGTGCTCTCAACAAGTTTATCTGCAAAGTAACATGAAAATTCCTCACAGCAGGAGAGATTTGATGGGACGTGCCTAGCACAGCTTTATAAAAAGCTTTCTTCAAATGCTTCCAAATCCCATGCATCTCTTTCTTGCTTTATCATCTTTTTCAACATCCTTCTTTTTCTTACTTTTTCTTTTTTCTAATGCCTTCACAAGGCACGTTTATCAACATCAAAGCACATTCTCATACAGCTCAGTTTTTTCCTCTGAATCCACTCTTGCGAAGTCCAAACTTACTAGTACTCTCCACCCAGCAACTTCACCAAGAGCAAAACTTGCCTCTGTACATGAAATCTCCTTCTAAGTCCAGGCAGTATCAATGTCCTAATGAAGAGACTAAGATTCTTTACATTTAAGCAAAGCTCTGAGAGACAAAGCATTTGATTTTGATACTTCTGCAGACTCCAATGTGCCTGGACTAAATTTTAACGGCTGTCACCTCTATGTATTTTTCCTCTCTCACTCCCCAGTCAAACTGGAGATGCACACCAGTTTATACATGTAGGCTTCATTTGGGATGCTCAGCCCAGACAAACGAGTGCTCTAGCTCTGTGCTGTATCACCAAAGAGATGCCTAAGGCTCGGTCCTACGACCACCATACTACCCTGTAGGCAGCCTGAGCTCAGGTAACTGGCAGGTCCCCTCCACTGTAATGGCGAGCAATGGTCAAGTCCTTCTAGACCAGTTTCATGACAGAGCACAGCACACTCAGCCTACATAAGTGCCAGGGCATGGCTGAGTACATGCTGAAGGTGTTGCAAACATGTGTGTCCTTCCCATGTGGTCCTCAGGTTTCCTCAGGTGACTGTTACTCTAGGATATGCATCTACACAGCTGACATGAAGGCAACCTTGGACCCAAGGACAGGTCTAACCCTCCAGTTCCATGCCCTCAAAGCTGAATATCTGCTGCTAAAACTACTCTTCTCTCTCTGATTTCTTCCATTTTAAGGAAGAGCTCAGCCATGCTCCATCAAGCTGTAGAAGCATGAATGAGTTTGTATGGCACAGGTAGGAGGATTTTTAAACCCCATCACTGATCTGCGACTGCATTCCAGAGAAAACTGGTTCATATAGGACTGCTTTCCTAGTGTTTTGTCATCATTAAACACACCAAGGCAAGACCTACAGGATCTTTTCACTATCTTGAAAATCCAAACCCAGATCTCAACTGGATGGTAAGAGGGCCTTCATCCCTAAACCCTTCTGCTCTGTCCTGCTTACAGCACATGGCTTGGCTTTGTCACTCTAGTGTATTAATCCCAAAAAACCAGGTTTCTCTTCCTTCCATCCTCACCTGGAAGAGCCCCACATCTTCTCTTCACGGCGCAGGCACTGCCATGGGGACAGGCTGGGCACGGGAGCAGTCTCAACACAGCTCTCTCCACATTTCAGCAAATTCCCATCTGGATCCAAACACTGTCAATTCAGCCCACCTAATATCATATTTTAGGAGAAGTACACAACATGAAACTTAATTCTATCTAGGTGTAATTAGTCCAGAACAACTGGCCATGAGAAACATGGAAAATAAGCTGAAGGATGTATATTCACTTTCCTCAGTGTGTAAAGTGCTGTGCGTGTTGGGGTGGTGATGGGAGGGGAGAAGGTGAAAGGGGAGTTGGAACTGTGAAGTCTGAAGGTGAAAAAAGTCTTTATATCTGGATTAGTGGAGTCCTGGGGCCTTCAAAAATAGTTAAAATTCCCTTTTTTGAGTAATGGAGAAGTAGTTTGCATTGATCTTAAGAATTTGCTTATAGTTTTCCCTGGAGTTCAATGTACTGGGGAGTGCAAAGCTGACACAGCTCAAAAGTTTTATGAACCTCAGGTAACAGCGTGAAAGGAAATTTTAATAAATATTACATTTATTTAAATTTAATTTTTTTTCCTTGTTAATAATAAAAGCCAACCTTGGTCTTCTGGGCTTTTCTCGTATGCCTGCTTAATACAGCAACCAAATCGTGGAATTATTTATATTTTAACTTCGTTTTCAGTAAATCGTCAATCATTCACCTTTCAAAAGCATTAAATTCAGAGACGAACAGCAGGGGAGAGGGAGCCTGAAAAATAAATATTGACTTTCAGGAGTTTGCTTTGTTTTTTTTTTTTAAACACAGGGTTAGAAATAGAAGCTGTTGTGGGTGATGAGTAAAAGCACAGAAAAAGGAAGACATTTGAGCCTACAGATTTCTTCCCATCATAGACCTGCAGCTATAGTTCTCCTTCATTTGCAGGAAGCCACAGTTGTACCAATGGGCAATGATCCCTGCTGGGTTAAAGACGCACTTGGCTGAAGATCTGGTGTCTGGTCATGATTAGGGGGATGGTCCTTCCTTACAGAGGACTCCTGCTACTGGCCATGGATACTGGTATCATGAGCAATAGCTGAGATCTCAAGGAAACCCCAAGCAAAAGAGGTATGATAGAGTTGAGAAATCCATCAGGATTTGCATATGATGACCCTTATGCTATACAATGACTCTAAAGAGTCTTCATTTTAAGTTCAGCAGCCCAATCAACGCTGAAAGATAATGATGGAGTTTTGCTACTGGTCTCTCCTGTCCCCTAGAACATAAGGACTGTGGCCAGCTGTCCCCTTGGGTGCTCTAGAAGCCTCCTGTAGGGTTCTTGACTTCCTGTGAATGAAGGCCCCTCTTCAGTCCCTGAGTAACCTGTGACATCCTCACCAATCTCCTCTGTTAACCCACCCTCTGACCTACCTGAAATACTAGCCCGCGAAACCTAAAATTCAGCAAGAGAGGCTACCCACATCCTGTCAGCTACATGGAGAGCAGGCAAGTGCCATACATCATGTGCTGTGCTCGTGACCATTTCAGGGACCACTCTAGTCGGAACTAAAGATGACAGCATGAAAAGCCCAGCCTGCAATTTTGGACATCACAGGTCACAACACCTCAGTATGACATCTGACAAGCTGGGCTTAACTACAGTTGCACAGTCTTGATTCAAAGATATCAGGAGATGAAATCTCTACCAAGATCTTCTTCAATTTGTTCCCAGAGATAATGATCAACAGAACAGGCACCTGGATTCCTGCTCATGTCTATTTGTGTTGAGCTTGCAGGACGCTGGTCTGTTTTGTGCCTTTCTTTCTCTTTTAGATTGAAGATTCCTTTTATAGCAGGTGTATACACACCACAAACCACCACTTGAGTTTGTTGATAAGCTGAACAAATTGTTCCCTTGGAAGCATTTTCTCCTGCCCAGATTTGTGTGGGTTTTTGTATCCTCCCCCATTTCTCATTGTGCCCAAGAAAGCACATATTCCTGAACAGGATATGGGTTTCTGTTATCTGTCCTCTTGTGACTTATATTTAGCTAAAATTAGTCCTGTGCTCTCACTAGTATCCTTCAAGGAGGTGTTAGTCTGTTCCACCACCATACTGAGAATATAGGTCCAGATGAAGGACTTCCTTTAGGACCTCTCAATCTTCTTCAGAGTCACTGTGTTCAGAGACTCCCACACACCACTGCACACCAGGGCTGGCCAGCTGGAGAGCAGCATTGCAGAGAAGGATCTGAGGGTCCTGGTGGAGTCCAAGTTTACCATGAGCCAGCAATGTGCACTGGTCACAAACAAAGCCAACAGCCTCCTGGGCTGCATTATGCAAAGCACTGCCCACAGGAGGTGATCCTTCTCCTCTGCTCAGCACTGGTGAGGCACTTCTGGAGTGCTGTGTTCACTTCTGGGCTCCTCAGTTCAAGACATATACAGACATATTGGAGAAAGCCCAGCAAAGATTCATAACACAATGAACAAACTGGGGCATCTGACATGTTAGAAGAGGCTGAGAGAGCTGCAACTTGACAGCATGTTGAAGGGAAGTCTCAAGGGGTATCTTATCAATATGTATAAATATCTGGTGGAAGAAACGAAAGAAGACAGAGACAGACTCTTTTCAGTGGTGCTAGTGAAAGGACAAGGGGCATAAACTAAAATACCGGAAATTCCATTTAAATGTAAGAAAAAGCTTTTCTACTGTGACAGTGGTAAAACACTGCAAAGAGAGAGGTTGTGGAGTCTCCATCCTTGGAGATATTCAAAACAGAACTGGACATGGCCCTGAGCAACTTGCTCTGGTTGACCCTGTTCTAAGCAGAAGGGGTTGGAGTAGATGATCTCCAGAGATGCCTTCCAACTTCAGCTGTTCTGTGATTCTGCTGTTCACCACTCCATAGCTTCAGCTTGTCCTCCTGGTTCCTATTCTGCCCCCAGTGTTGATGTAGTGAAAATATATGCTCTACGTGCCTGGACTACTTATGGTCCAGGAGTACTTTCCACACATTCTCAAGCCATATTAAGCACTCCTCCGAACTTCAGCTTATCTGTACATTTTAGCTAGCAGCGCTGCTTTTATTTATTTCCAGACCATTGATGGAAACATTAAATTGCATCTAAGCTATGACTGCCTTCTCAGGAACACCACAGAAAAGTGCTCATTAAACAGATTTCCTGCTCATAATTTCTGTCCAAGATCTGTCAACTACCCATTGCTTAATCTATTGAATATTAGCACATAAAAACCTCATAGATTTCCAGTCCATATAGTCTCTGTCCTTTTTCTATCCATTAACAGCAACAGACACCTAGGAAACGACCACAAGAACTGTGACATATCTACCCATTCCATATATACCTATTCTTCCATCTCCTGACAACTGAAGGTTTAGGAGTTCTTGTAGCAGTGGTAGCATCCGAACCATGTCAGTAGTTGACCTGAATTAGTCTACTTCCTTTTTTAACTTGTTTGCACTTGAGTTGTTCTGAGTCATGAGGAATTCTCCTCAGGTTTTTTATGATCTGAGGGAAGTTACTTCCCTCTTTTGCTTTATTGTATATTGCTAAATTGTATATTTTCACAGGATGTCCCCTACTTTCTGTGGTATGGGAAGCAGTGAGTCATCTTGTCTTCTTCCTGTGATCTCTAGCACTCAAGGTTTCATAGTCTTCCATTCAGGCCACCTTGCTGAGACTTGTTGATCACCTTGTGACTGACTTGTTCCCAGGGAATACAGTCTGTCCTTCCCACTGCTTCCTCAGAGCTGACAACAGATCTCTAGAGGTAGATAAGCAGGGCTTTGTCCTTCGCAGACTGGTCTTTCCAGTTGGCCTGAAACCACCTCTCTCTGGGTTGCATCCAGCTGGGACAACACATTTCCTTTGGGAGTGGGACAAGGAACCTTTCTGGTTCACAAGGAAGCAGGGGCTGGAGCCTTTACAGTCTTCTGCCTTTTGCAGAAAAGTGTTCTCCTCCCCTGCTGCCCTCCCCAGGCAAGCAGGCAGCAGCTCACCATGTGAGCAAGTGAGTGAAAGGGGAAACAAAAGTTAAACAGAGGTTAAAGGAGTAGGAGAAGAAAAACAGACGACCCCCCAGAGTCTGGGGCCGAGCTGCACGAACAGTAGGAGCCCCTGGAAGCCAGCTCATCCATGCACACTGCCCTTGCTGCCTTCCAGTTCCCAGGAGGGGGCCTAATAAATTTTACAAAAGAGCAAACAGCTGAAAAATGCTCGTATTTAAAAATATATTGAAAGAATTTGCATGTTGTTCCCTTTTGTGTGGGGATGGCATTTATACACCCGGCGTTTCAGCAGCACCGCATCTCAGAGCACTTTACATAGCAATTAATTACACACTGGTAGTGGAGTGACTGTCTACAGGCAACCTCATCAGCCATTATCCACTCAGCAACATCCAGCATACAGCTGTGAACATTTGCATTAGCAGAAAGTCGTCTCAGATGCCCATTAGCAGGGTGCGGGAATGTCAGGGAGGATGCTAGGGGTCGGCTCACCCCCCGCTCCTTTCCGAAAAGCCTTTAACAACTACCATCACAGCTTTCACAGTCATGATTGTGACCCTTTCCTCATTTCACCCCAGCTTTGAGCCAGGGAGGTGTGCCATCAGCTTACAGCATACTGCAGTCTAGATCCTGCACCATGATGCCATCTTTTCCTGTAACACAGAAAACCCTCCTGCGTGGGGGACTTCTGAGAAAGCACATAGAAGGTGCAGACACCAGATCCACTTGGACTTTGTGCATCACTTGTGCAAGTTTCCACTTCCTTGGTGTAGCTATGCACAGAGCAAGCCTCAAGGCCCAGAATCACTTTCAACACTGCCCAAATCTCTCCATAAATCAGTCTACAAAGTACTGCAGACCCAAGTGACCAACTTCTGACAACTTCCACTGTCCCAATGCTATTGTGAAGCGCTTTGCAATGCCAGATTCCCTCCTGAGTCTCCTTTGCCTCTGCTTTGCCCACACCACAGCAAAACCATATTGTGTGGTGGTCATCAGGAGAATAGAGGAGGGCTGCTGGTGACAGGAAGAATCCCAGCACCGCACTGACCTTCAGAGGGGACCTGAGGACAAGCGACTGATCAGCAGCAGTCACGAAGGACCTGGAGGTATTCTTGCTAGAGCTATAACATAAACTCCCAGACTACATCTTTACCACCAGAATGAACAGTTGCAAAAATGTCCCTGGACATTAGAACTTGATCTTCTGTATTGTAAGTTGTTAAAACACTACCTGGCATGTTTTTGGCACAATCTAACTAGCATTTTCCCAAATGATGCTTAGACACAGCCTGGGAATTAGCACAGAGTAGTGCCCATTCTCAGTAGGCAATTTGGATGCAACCCCCCTTTTTTGGAGGGTGAGAGAATTTCATAGTACAGATGCAGGATATCCTGTGCCAGCTGGCCTCTGCACAAGAGAGCAGACCCAGCTACAGTTAATTTACAGGTATAGATGCAGCCTCAGAATCCTGGACAACATCCAGTCAATGATTGCATTCTCCTCCTTTCAGTTCCACCGACCTGAAATGCAAAACAAAGCCACAGTGCTTCTAATCTTTAATTGCTGCTGTGTACCATGGAAATGTTTCTGTCTTTTGATCCTCTATAAGGTGATCTTTGAATTTCTGCAAGTTAACCAGTGTATGAAGTCTTTGGGGTTCCTTTGAAGGGTCACAGGAGATATGATTGCAGCACAAACCACTCGGGTCTCTTTTCTTTCTATCTTGTTTTTGTTTCATATGTGCTAAAATATTCAAAACAATACTTCATTTTGCATGACTGGCATGTCTTTCTTGCTGAACCCACCAAGTCAGCTCTAGTCACCAGAAGACCACAGTGAACCAACAATCAGAATCATCACTGTCATTTGGCAAATAAGAAATGTTATCCAAGCTGGAGAGATAAGAACAACCCACAAACATGTATAGTGGTAACACAGAACTTTTTCCAGTTCATGATTTATAAGGACACAAGTTGGATGGATGGGAAAAAAGAACTAACAGACTTGTAAGGATGAATATGGTTTTCTTAAAAGTGCTGTCTTTGATGTGCGATCTCAGCTCCCCATGTTTGGGCTTCGTCTCATTGAAAGCCCAACACATCAGGTTGCTGGCAGCATGGGACTATTCCTGAATGCAGAACAGGTCTCCCCAACCCAGAGCCTGCACTTGCTCTCCAGGACTGTAGGACTTGTGGCACTGAAGGTGAGCAGATACAAACTCATCCCAGACCCTTTTGCAAAGAGGAGAAGGGAATCGATGTTTTAGGGACTGGAGATGGGGGAAATCCTTCCAAGTAGCTGGTTTACAGCAAAAGCACACAGTCTTTGGGAACAGAGTAAGATAAACTCTCTGGGGTTTCCTTTATCTTGTCTTTGTTGTCAGAGGTAATTTCCTGATTTCCAACCCCTCCTTGAGATACAGACAGACATATTTTAATGAGCTTTTGGGAATTAGGTTACTTATCCCACTTTTTAGGGCAGGCCGGATCCCATTCTGTTCTTGCCTGCTATTAAGTTCTTGCCTGCTATTAAGTTCACAGAATCACAGAATCACAGAATCACAGAACGTTAGGGATTGGAAGGGACCTCAAAAGATCATCTAGTCCAATCCCCCAAGTTCATCTGCCTTTAATTACCCACTAGTTTTCTGTGTGACTTCTCAAATTCTTCCCCAAACACATCCCACATCCTAAACCCCTTCAAAAAACTGGCAATGGACAGAAATTACTCACTGCCATTTGAGGTTACAGTGATGTGTTACTGTTCAGGGACCTCAACATAGGTAGTGAAAGAAGTCGGGGAGCAGTAAAGCCCACAGCTGTTTGACCTCAAACCAGACATCCACACAAACTTCCCTTGAGCAACCAGCCACCAAGTTTGGCTTGACAGGATGCACCCTGGCTTGGGGGTTCACTTCCCATGGGATTCTGGAACAGTTTCTGCAGCCAAAAGCAACGTTTTTCACTTTAGCACCATAGGTTATATGAGACTGGTGTATTATCCCACTGAAGCATTTATTTAAGAACAAGCCTGGATCCTACTGCTGTAGGAAAGGGTGGCGCATCCCCTGGTAGCCCTCTCCACAGTTGTACTCCAGACAGGCAAGGAGAGCTGAAGCTGCATTTTCTGTGATGCACGGCTGTGTATTAGGAAGCAGAGCTGCAAACCACCAGGCAATTTCACAGATTCCACTAGATACCATTTCAGACAAGTCACTGGGCTTGATAATGCAGATTTACATAGCGGTAAAGCTTCCCCCCACTTTGGGAATTGCTGGGTGGCATTCGCTGGCCTGCGTGATGCCGGAGGTCAGACTGCTGATCAGAACGGTCCCATCTGGCCTGAAAATCTATAAATTCAGATCTGGATGAAATTGAGCAATTTTGGATTTGGATAAGCATTCATGAATTTAAATGAATAAATAATAATATAATAATAAATCATTCATCTCGCTGTCTAGCATGCAAGTCCCCTCAAAGACCTGCAGTTCAGATGCAGACAAAGTTTGACTACCTCTGCAATTAGAGCCAATGAATTTCAAATGAGGCGGTGGGGGGGAGAAACCAAGAGAAATTAAATGTTTTGGAGGAACATTTATCCAAAGTGACTTCCCCTCCCTGCAGGCCATACAGAGATGCTTACAAATGCATCCCACTGCTGGCTCAGGATACTGACACCAGTGAAAGTTTTCATCTCCCACTATTTATACTCAGGACAAGCAGGACTTATAAACCCAGCTAGTCCCAGATCTGCCAAGCCAGTACAAACCTTGCTGTCTTCACAGCTAACTTCACTGGGCTAGACTCAACAGTCAATCCTGATTCAATCTCAGGTGATGGAGTTGGGCCAGTACATTTCCTGTTTTGGCTAGTTATTGTCGAAAGGAGCTTTGGGCAGTGATTTGTGCTGCTGCAGGAGCTGTAACAGAAGACTCTCCTCACAAGGCTACAGCAATTTTATGTGTTGCTAGGATCCAGGCTCTTTCTCATAAGCCAGAGACAGATTTACGGGCAGTCACTGCAATGGAAAGGAGAGGAGACAACAGGCTGGGCTACGCTTCTCATGAGCAACCACCACACCTAATCTCTATCAAGAGCTGTGTCTTCACTCCTACTGACATCTGTACATCCAAATACCTGGCACTGGTTTATCCTCCTTCTCATCATCCCCCCAGACTGTTATATCCCCTTGAACCATCCTCAGATCAATTCTGTCCTATTTTCCGTGAACCAGCTCCGAAACATTTCTCTCCTGATTCTCCCTGGTGTGGCTCTGCCCTCCCCAAGCCTTTGTATTTTATTTTCTCTCTAAACCAGCTCTTGCAGCTTTCCCAGTTTAGCCTCCTCCACTCATTTCATTAACATGCTGTTTACTTCTGCTTGTAGATCATTAGCAACAATATTAAACAACTGGCAATTTGCCCAGGAGGCTGCTATCTCTGGGGTTGATGGCTTGTTTTATTTTCCCTCCCTGGGAGAGCAGCAAAAGCAGCAGAGATGGGTGGACGTGGAAAAGCCTGAGCCACAAGCAGAGATGAGGGGCCTCTTGCTTGCCTTTACTGGTAAATGTCTCAGTCTGCTTTGTCTTTAAACTACTCAGGTTCTCCTCTCATGGACATGCTTCTGAAGCCTTTATGTGGACCTTTTGCTTGAAATAAGCCTCTGCCTCCTCTTCAGTGCTTTAAAATACCTTTTTCTGGAGTCAATGAGTCCATGTTTAGGACTGAATCTCAGGGTAGTCTTTTTCCAGGCTCCTCACAACCCAATCCCTCCAGCTTTCCAGCTGAAAGCAACTGATTAATGTCAGCCTATCTTCTAACCTGCTCTGGTTCAAGGTTTTAACTCTTTGCAGGAGCCCCTTCCCCCATGACTCTTGAGGTTTTCCTTCCCTCAGGCAAATTCCTCCTAGCGACTTTGCAGAGATGCAGACAAAGTTTAGGTTCAACTCAGAATCTCAGAAAAATCATTTTAGTAACCCAGACGGAGTGTAAAATGAACCTAAGGCAATCTGTGGTGAAGATGAAGCTCAGACAAGGGTGAGGGTGCTTGGTGCCCTGCAACGGCTCTGCTGTCGAGAACAGAGCAAAGAACTGGCTGTGAATTTTAGTTAATATCTATCCTTTTTCTTTCTAGTATGATTTTTCTGATGTTGTTTTGCCAGGAATAGCTGAAGGGAAGGAGAAGTGACATGAGGTTGAGGTATTCCAAGTGTTCCAATGTCTGGCAAAATTGTCAACAGAAAGGTAATTGGAAAATTCTAATGCAGATAATTTTTAAAATCTCTGATCTTGATCTTCCCAGTGCTGCCACAGAGGCTCCTTGGGCTGTCGGCCATCATCTCTCTGCACATCCAGACTAAAAGTGCCATCCACGTAAGCCTTGCAAAGACCTGCTGTTGAACCCATACAGACCCTGTTATCTCCTTAATAATTGCCAATGCTAATCTTGAGCTATCTTCAAAGCATGCACCTTCTTTGCTCCTTCTCTTTTCAGGATGAGGCAGTTTCCAGTCATTACCACAAAAGGGTTGGAAAACCACATCTAGGCTCCTCGGTCACACGGACTGCTGTGACCCAAATTTTAGCAGTTTATGGCTGAGCTCTATGACAGGTAGAAGTTGAATTTGCTCTTCACGTATACCCCCAGGCACCTCAATGTCCTAATGTGACTTCATCTCTACTCTGCCGCCCATTCATACTCCTTCAAATTATTCCCAACCCAAACATTAAGCTGTAATTCCTTGGTTGTCTTTCCAGCCTCCCCAAATCCTTTTGTTTTGTTTATTTCCTTCTGTCCAAACCAGCCCTTCTAGCTCCTCCCAGGTTAGTCTCACCCACACATTTCATTAACATGCTGTTTACTTCCACTTCTAGACGATTAGCAAGGATATTAAATGACTGGCAACCTTCCCAGAGAGGCCATTACCTTTGGGGTTGATGACTTGTTTTATGCTTTTTCTCTCACAGTGGTGAGAGAGGCAGAGATGAGCACGTCTAGGAGCTCCTGAGTCACGAGGGAAAGATCCAGAGGAAGCTCCACATCTCTACTTGCTCACATTTGTAGTGCACTGGTGGGTGGGTGCTTTCACCCCACAACCACGCAGAGCCACCACATGCCCTGGGAAGGCCTCAAGCAGTGACCTGTTAAGTGGAATGGGAGAGAACACTACTCTTCCTTAAGGATTTCTCTGCTCCTCAAAATCTGGCTAAAAGGAGGGTGGCAGTTGAACAAAAGCATACAGGACATCTACTGGCACACAATCTCTCATCACCTGTAATGAGTGGGGAGCAATGCAACAGCATGACTCCTGTAAAACCAGTAAAACTCTACATTTCCTCCTGGACGCACATAACAGTGGGAGGTTCCTGCAGGCAGTGAGTAAGGAGGATGTTTTAACTCTTGACTGAGCTGAAATTTGTTCTTTCCACAAAACACCAACAGGGCACCAATGTCTACTGGGGAGTTGGGTAAAATCCCTTCATAGAGCCTCTTAGCCTCCACAAGTCCAAACTTTAGCAGGACCAGGAGCTGTCACCTACATATCATGGAGGGGGCGGTTTTACCAAGCACCCTGGTGGGCACTAGGACAATGTGGGAGCTGATGACTTGACACCTTCCAAGCTGCAACCTGGGACCTCTGCTTCCAGGCCACTTCTCCTCCAAAGGGAAAGACACCTTTCTCTGGAAGAGCTCACCTTGTCAAGGCCCTGCCAGCACAGACCTCCCTCCAGAAGGCAACTTACGGCTGGGAAACCTGTATCCTGATGGTCACCTCACTTCATTCAGCAGTCTTTGGAGCCTCTCATCCTGCAAGATTAATCTGGATTGTCACTGGAATATCTCAGAACAATGATTTTGTTCAGCGGCTCTCGAGTACAACAGTGTGTCTAGGTCAGAGTCCTCCCACACACGAGGAGTCACCTTTCCACCAGCCAGGCTGCTTCAGCACAAGAAAGATGCTGGTCACCCTTCCAGAAAAGGACTCTCTTTGGGGGGCTTTTAGGAATACAGATCTTACCTGACTTTTTAACTTCTTTAAAGAACGAGATGTAAAGCGATCTCATCCCCAATGAATAAAATCACTGAATTGAGAAAGGAAATTTACCAGGTGGCTCCCACCCTTCCCCACTTTTAAATAAAAAAAAAAAAAGAAAAAAGAAAGAAAAAAGGCTTTGAGCTGTTCTTCAAAGGCTGTCTGATTTGCTTTGAATAATACAAAATGATGATGGAGGGAAAAAAGAGAATATTAAACTCAAGGCTGTAAAAGCTCTGTGCTCAGCCTCAGTCACTGAAAAAGATCCACATACACTTTTCATAAAATAACCACAATGATCCCTTCTTTTCTCCATAACAGCTGGGGGATCAGCGGCAATGCCGAGCTGGATCCAAACATGGCATGAATAACAAAAGCCAGGGTGCTTCTTCCCAGGAGATGTTTCCTCTCCTGGTTACATCCAGGTCCCCCACACCTCACTGTGGGTTTCTCCACCAGCTTTCCCAACATGGGTCCTTCCTGGGGCAGAGCTTCCAGAGCTGAAAAGGCAGATGCAGAGAAGAGGGAAAGGAGAGACACACAGAAAGAAGTGGAAAATGAACGAAAAGGTATTTTCTTCTGAGCTCCCCCGAGAAAATTAGCGGGAAGCGGGAAGGAGCTGATTGCTGTCAAGGCCTGCCAGAGCCCAGATAGCCGGCTGCAGTCCCCAGGCACAAATGTGATAACAGCCAACAAGCTAAAATCATTAACAGTAACGATTGCCTCTGAAAAGACCCCAACACCTAGGAGGAAAAATCAGTGACAGAAGAGGAAGAAAAAAAAAATAAAAGGGAAGGGAACAATTGTAATTTCCTCTTAGCATTTCTGCACACTGCTTTCCATAACCCTCTGATCCCAATAAATACTGCCTCACTCAGTTATGGCTCAGTCTGGCTTTCCCCAGCTGGACTCCTATTTCTTTTCCCTTTATTTGCTGGTGGGAGAGCAGAGGGAATGAGGGTGCAGGAAGAGAGGGAAATATTTGGAGAAAACAGCCATCACATTTAGATGGCTCTTAATGATGCTAGCTGACTTAATAAAAGGAGCTTCTCTCTCTTGGCTGGATGAGCCCAGCCCATGGGATAAGCATCTGGGTTGTCCCCACAGCCCATGACATGGGATGGGAAAACTAATTTCTGTAACAGATCTCTAAGACCGCTTTGGAGGCCTTGCAGGTGGTTCTGCACAAGCCCATATCTGCTTGCCTGGAGAGCAGAGGAGCTCAAGACTCAGTGTATCTCCCTTTACCAACACTGAGCTCTGCCAGCCAGGGAGAAGCAGATGCTATTTACATCAGTACTCTTGGATCCAAGCTAGGACACACCGTCTCGGTGGGTGCACAACCAGGCAGGTAAAAAGATGGTTGAATGTCAGGGTTACAGTGACACAGCGAACGGGTCATGCTCTATGTGGAAGGGAGGGATAAATGGACTGCAAAGGTCCATGCTGGGACCCGTCCTGTTTCATGTCTTCAGCAATGACTTGGAGGAGGCACCAGACTTTGCAGATGATGTCAGATTAGAGGGGCCAGGCTGAACTAAGCTGGGACAAGAGAGTTTCAGGCTGGACATAACTTCAAGAAAAATTAAGCACTGGAAAAGGCTGCTCAGGCAGCCTGCCCAAGCCAGATCCTATGCCATCTCCATACCTGGAGGTTTACAACACCCAACTGGATAAAACCCTGAGCAACCCGCTCCAATTTCACAGCTGATCCTGCTTTTATCAGGAAGTTGAACTTGACACCTCCTGAAGTCCCTCTCAACCTGAACTGTACTGTGATCTGGATCAGATGCTCATGCCTCTCCTCTCAAGCAGCCTCCTGGGTCACACAGGCAGCTTCACTATTGCTCAACCAAGGCTTCTCTGTCCACTCCAAGATCCCAATGCTCCTGGGAACCACTTTTTCTGACTGAGGAGTTCTTCTGTGACTAACAAAATTCAGAAGGAGACCACTGTTACTCTGTGTGCTTCTCCCACTCTGTGTCAAAATGAAACATCCTCAGACTAACCCCTTGTTTGCACAGTCCTCTTAAATATTTATCACTTCATGTACCTATCTGCAAAAGCTCAAAAATTTCTTCTTGCTTCTCAACTTCTTACTCTGTCCAGGCCTTCTCTTTATTCATTCTTCTCAAAGCAAACTGCACATGATAAGTCTTTGGTAAGCCAACTCCTTCTACAAGGAAAAGAAAATAACATTAACATCTAAAAGCAAAACCCACGGACTTTGGCTCCAGTTTAATTTGTGAGAAAATTCATCTGGCATTGAGGTGTGGAATTTACTTTGCCCAAGTACAGCACCATGTACCAAGGGACTGTAGCCCCTCCAGGGGTAGATGTGACTGGTGATGAGAAGAGAAAAAATTAGGAGGCTGCTCCTAAAAGATAAGCATACTCTGCACAAGGCAGTGCTAATATTAGGGGGAAGGGAGCACATTCACCCTAAAAATCTACTGTATAATGCAAGGTTACATTTACTATGTACTCTTTGGATGCATTTTCCTTTTTGCAAAGAATAATTCTCTGCAAAGCCATGGCCAGCATTCAGGAAAGAGCAGTGAAGTGGAGCACCAGGAGCTTTTTCACCAGCCAGCGAACCCATGGCTAAGCTGCTTTGTGCAGAAGTTGTTGAAATCGCATCCCGCGCTGACACTCACCTTCCTGGGGAGCTGGCGGGGAGGATTGAGCTCCCTTCCAAAGACCGCCAGGGCTCAGAAAAACATTTAGCAAAGCCACACTGAACCTGTTTGGATGCATTCAGAGTTTGTAAAATGGGGAACCCTTCTTCCAAAATAAATTCCTGGCTTTGAATTCACTTGATGTAAAGAGTTTAATTTTCCAGCTCAGAAAACTCTGCACTGTTCCTTTAGTGAAGGGATAGGAAAAGTCCCCAGTCTCCCTGCCCAGTACCAGCAAAAATACCAATTCCCAGGCTGTTCCTGAAGGGTTTTCTCCTGCAGATCATCTGCACCGTGGAACATCTCCAAGTTCTTCAGTCCCAGGCTCGGTCTTGTTCTATGTTGTACCAGTAGCAGGAGAAACGACGAAGTGAGAGGCCACACAATCTGGTAACAGGGAAAAGAGGCAATGGCCTAGGGAATTTGTCTTAGCTTCTGCATAAGCTCCACAGTAGCCTTTAGCACATCACGCAGCTCCTTATTGGCCTTCGTGCAGCCCACCTCAGAGCCCAGCTCTCCAAGGGACCACAGAGGCTTGCACAGACCTGCTCTTGGCACTCTCCAGGGTTTGCACAAGGGGCAGGGGCAGCTCTTCTGCAAGGCTCTCCGTTAAGTGTCTCACACAGGCTTCTGGACTGGCTTCAGGAGATGTGTGAGTGGGTTTTGGAGTGGCGTGGTGCTTTGTGGAATCTGTCCTTCCCCAGGTGGGCTTTACATTGAGATCCCGAAGGCTCACTGGCAAGTTCATGACACAGATGGTGCTTGAGCTCCCAGCCACAATGTCCTCAGACATCCCACATGCACTCAAACTCATGAACTTAACAGCTTTGTTTGGGTATTAGGAAAATCCTACGTGCATATGCATTGGTATAGTGCTTGAAGGAACAATATCATGAGCTTCACCTGCTCTCACTACACTCTGAGCCCCTCTGCCCCCAAAAAGCAAATTGGCCACTTCATCTCCTAAAAGAAGTGTTCATGGATACTTTGCAGGTTGACTCCAAGATGCTCAGAGTCAATCACATGCCAGATCCTCAGTTTGAAGAAAGGCGAAAATGGGAAAGAAAAAGACATATATAAAGAGAGAACTTCTTGAATCTTGAAATGGGAATCAAAAGGTGGAGAAATCCCACACCAACAACTCCATTCAGAAATCTTGGCAAGGTTTCAGACATCAAACTTTACAGCCAAGTAACGGATGGCAGAGACAAGAATAAGAAACTGTCAGAAGTGCATAGAGTGCACACATCACCTTGATATGTAATTAGCTAAATGAGCCTGAGATTTCATTCGAAAGTAAACTTTTTCCAATGTTCAAAAAGGTGATTAAACTAAAAAAAAACAACAAAACAAACAGGGGACAATCAAAGCGACATGAGACAAAACTTGTTCAGAACAGCAAATATTTTGAGACTGTTATCCTCAGTTTAGCTTCTCTATTGAGACTTCCCATCCTGGATGAAAAGCCTGCAATTTTGGTTTTTTTAGGAGTATGTCTGGGCATTTACTCAACCTGTGAAAGCTCCCCAGCATCACTGTGGCTCTGCACAGACCAAGATTGATTGCCTCATTTTACAGAGCATCCTGGTCTCACATCCCCTCACAAAACAGCTGGGAAGGCAGGTATTCCTGATCACACCCAGGCTCAGCATCTCAGGGCTGGTCTACATCAGGTCTTTCAATCTGAATTCAATAAGGTATAATGTAAAGTGGATTAGTCAAACCACACCAGCAGCTCCTCAGCTCCTCCTGCATTTCATCTCAAAGAGGTCTCTCATCTTTTTCAGTTAATTAAAGGGGTCTTACTTCACCTTATCTTAATTCTGACTGTTGAAACAGGGTCCTGATGCAGTTTGATTAATCCCCTCTGAAAATGAATTTGAGTTAATTCTCCCATGGGTCTCAAAGCAGACACATGCCCAGACATTGCCACATGGCTTAATGTTTAGCATGAGATGGAATTCTTCAAGGTGAGCTACTAAACTCTACCTGAAGATTTCATTTCCCTTATTGCTGGATGCTGGAAGAAATGTTTTAATTCAGAAAGCAATTATGGGCCATACCGTATGGTCGTGGTTTGATCGTAAGCTTGATGATGAAGTGGAAAGGTCATAGATTTTGGAGTCAAGTGGTAGGGTGATATCCCCACCTGCCCCACTAATTTATAGCTCTCACAGACATTCAAAAAACTTTGAAGCGTGGTCATAAAAGTAAAAAAAAACCCACAAATTAATTCACATTTTTCTAAATCACACATTTTTTTCATACTTGCGGTTGGCAATATAACATACAATAGCATCTGCAAAACACTAAGTACTAGTTGAATAGACCGAATGCTTAGGAAGGGAGCCAGAAAAATGTTCATAGCAAAATTTATCAGTCCTTAAATTTAATTACAAATCCAGAACTAAAACTGTTCAATGAAAATTTCACTGTGGTGGGTATAGTAGAGATGGGCCTCAGCCAAAAGGTAACAAAGAAACAAATCCAGACCTCAAGAGCCTGGACGTTGCTTGCTCTGAACTTCAAAACGATGTAACAAGACAGAAAAATGTGGATGTGAGCACCACTCAGTTTGGGGAACCCCAAATCTCTGTCAGTCCTGAAGTTCCTTGGTTGAATAAACCCAACTTGCTTTTGCATGAAGTAGGGCCACAGTGTGAGAAAGTCAGATGAGGCTCATCAGCTTTGGCTGCATTTCACATCATCTCTCTGCTTTCCAGAAGAATCAGGTAAATAGCAAAAACGATCCTCTCACCCAAATTCATGATACACCACACCCATTAGTCACGTTGGTTGACATGGATCCATACCATGATATATCAACTCACGTCTAACTTTGACGGGAAAAGTGTTATTTTTTGCATGCTCCATGGAAGTGAACAGAAGTCCCAGCATTGCCTGTTGGTCACCAAGGGTGGCCAAAGAGCATTTTCAGAGCTGAGGGATGCACTGTGAACCCAGGTGCTCCCTGCACCACCCTCCCCCCCACCGATGCCACCACCATCTCCAATGGGGATTGCCGGGGCCATTGCAAATTGGAAATTTGACAGCACCCCATCCACAGAGTAGGCAGGCAAGTGAGATATGGCACGTACCAACAAATCCACACTAACAAACATCCATTAATCAGTCCTTGCCAACAAAAATCTGACTTTTCCTGGCTCTTTTGCCATTTCTCTGGTACCTGCCCACCTCCAATCCAGAGGTCAAATCCACAGCACCTTCAGTGGCTTTAAGAAGATTCTTTTTATTTTTTTCTTTATTTATAATTTCTCCCTCTGCAGAATTTCATAGGGGTTTGGCTGTCCAGCATCTCTGTTCAGGGAAATTAAAACAAGAAAATGAAAAGAGCGAGGCCCCTGTGCTGATGGCAGCGGGTGAGACCCAGATGCAGACAACACCGGCGCTGGTCACCTGCAGTCCTGCTGCGCAGAAATTGTCTGGCAGAATAGATGGTCTTGTATCTCCACAAGACTGTCTGCATTTATTAAGTGAAATCACTGCCTGTTTTCTGCAGCATTAAAAGTGAGCTGGAGTACAATATATTTATTGATCGCTACTAAACACACCACGGACCTCTCTCCAGCTCCCCTTTTCCTGTTTATTCAAGCAGAGCCCAGAGCGCACACAGACACCTGCATCCCCAGGATGGGTTGTCCCCTGTCCATGGAGCAGGGGACCCAAAACTGCTGTCTAAACCTCTGTGGCTCATCTCTTCACAGTGGTGGGCTTCCAGAGACCGGGACAGGGGGAAATGGAGTCACAAGGCAGGACAGGGAGAGGTGAGATTGTGATGGGAACAGGGGGCAGGCAGGACACAGCTACTGGAACTGACAAGGAGGAAGCAAAGGTTATCAGACCCTTGGGATTAAAGGGAGAAGTACAAATGAGGAGGAACCAGTGGAGAGGCTGATGGAGGCATCTTCACAGCTTTTCTTGGGCCAGGTATCAGAGGCAAGAGCAGGGCTGGACTGAGCCAGCAGCGGAAACAGATGCCAGAGGGGACACCCAGCATCGCACGGGGTGGAGAGGACAGGGCAGAAGAGCCCAGGTCCAGACACAACTCATGAGGCAGTGGCTCCTGCTTTGTTACTGCTCCCTGACACCCTGGGGACCCACAGCAGAGAAATGAGCCCCTGGATTTATCCCCCTTTTCCAATTAGCCTCCTTCCCCCTCCTCCTCTCCCTCCACCCTGCTGGAATCAATCCTCGTCCTGGCATTTTAAAGGGCAATGTGCACGTTTTATGGCCGTCCCCTATAAAACCATTCTACATGATAACACATCCAGCCCTTTATTAGGGACGTTTGGCAAGTTTATTGGCCAGACATTTTTCTGTGCTGACAGATGAGGTCCTGCCATCACTTCTGTGAGCACGCAGGGCCCTCTCCTGTCCCCTCCTCCCCTCTCCAGAGCCCTCCGGCCTCCTGGTGCGGGCAGTCCTCAGCTTCTCCATGCGGTGCCGGCCCCATCCCTGGGCAGATGAAGTCCTCGGGTGTCCTACACCTCGCCTGCAGCCAGGTGAGGGGCAGCAGCAGGGCCATTCCCCCACCACCAGAGAACCAGCAGCATTTAATTACCCCCTGCTGCAGCCACATCTGCCAAAGACCCATTAACACTTTAGAGAGAGGGAAATGCTCTTGCCTCCGTGCATGGGCATCTTGTGGGGCAGATTTTCACATCACCGTAGGAAGGCTCTGCACAGCTCCTCATTTCTCTGCAGCAAGGATGTGTGTTCAGGAGCTAGAAGACTTTTAGGTATGTTGGTTGTGGGGGGTAATCACTCTTGCAGCCACATCTGCCAAAGACCCATTAACACTTTAGAGAGAGGGAAATGCTCTTGCCTCCGTGCATGGGCATCTTGTGGGGCAGATTTTCACATCACCGTAGGAAGGCTCTGCACAGCTCCTCATTTCTCTGCAGCAAGGATGTGTGTTCAGGAGCTAGAAGACTTTTAGGTATGTTGGTTGTGGGGGGTAATCACTCTTATTACCAGGGAAACAACTGGCCTTTGCAATTTGGGCTCTGTGATGCTTTGTCCCACTCAACCCTGACCCCAAGATCACCACAAACATGAGACCCCGTTCCTGCAGCACCCTGTGATGAGATGAAACAGGTTGGGACACAGGAGCTCAGCAGATATTTACACGGGGCAGAGGGGTTCTGCTTTCCAAGAAAGCCACAACCACAGCATCAAAGTGAATTTGTCTCAGACCTTGGATGCTGGTGCCACCAGGGCTGTCTCTGTGCACAGCTGCTCCCATAAGGACCCCTGTGAAGCCACAAGGACTTGATGTAAAGTCAGATGGGGGTTTTATCGTCCTGCGTTCACAGCCATCCATGTGTGTGGTGATGCAGGTGGTGGTGCCAGCAGAGGTTTAATGAAGGGTCGAGGATTAACAACAGAGACCAGAATTTATCTGAGTGCTTACCTGATGCCTCCTCACTGTACTCCAAGTGCGCTGGTGGCCACTGAGGGATCTGCTCTCCCATGCATTGTGCTATCTAGGGTAGACAAGGTCCCTGGGAAGAGGCTGTGGTGGGCGCCCAAGGTCAAGAAGGGAAAGGTGACCCCAGGCTGGGACAAAAACCCTCAGCTCATGTCCTGCGGTTTGGCAGCCGCCCTCCCAGGTCACGGCAAACCCAGTCCATGTCACTTTTCGGGTGCTGCGCAGTAAAATGGACGTGAATCTAACTCTGCCTTGTGATTCCCACCCTGCAGGGAGCTTTCCACCCAGCTGTCGATTTCTTGACCCGTTGTCACCCGTTGCACTCCCCGCTGTGCCATGGGAGCCGTGGTGGGCTCCCCACACTGCCGGGCCCCTGCCCGGTGTTGGTTCACATGTCACATTCCCCGACTCTGTTATTCTTAAGTACTGTAAATCTCTCACTATTATTCTCCCACTTGATATAGTGAGCTGTGTCATTTTGAAAGGAAATACATAACAGTATATTAAAGAAATCATGGATCTCCTCATTCATGTTTAAAACAAATTTATTACAATGTAAGAAACCCTGAATAGCATGAATTTATTATAATGATTTAAGGCTTCTGGCACTTGAGTTAAAAATGTCTCTCAATAAATAACTTTCCCTTGAAAACACAGCAAATTAATATAGTTTACCATTTCCAAAGTTATATAAATCCAAGAGGCTTAAATCAACAGTATGCTGGATAAGATTACTGTTGCTCAGCCAGAGCCTGGTATCACAGCTCAGAAAGATAGAAAAAGTAGTAAAAAATGGATGGCTTTTTTTTTGGTCACCTTTCTCTCCTTTCCACCACCCTAGGCTATGTCTGTTCTGTGAAAGTCAGACTGATGTGAAATGGATGAAAGCAGCTGTGGCCTTTGCACACAGGTATCATTAAAACAGCGCGGCTACTCCACCGTCAGACTCAACAAACACCGCTCTGATATTTCCCCAAAGCGCCTCTAACACAGCACACAGCCCCACTGCTTCTGGGAGCAGAGCTTTAATTTGATGGCAAACCCAGGAACCGTGATGTCTCCGGCTTGGCTGCCTCCAACCCAGTCCAGAGCAAACCCAGGGCTCTCTCCTCTGCAGCGCAGGGGAGTGTGTGGGACGGCTGTGGTCTCGGTCAAGGTTGTAAGTTACCCTCACTATAAGGCTGGTGTGTAATTGTTTGGATGGGCGAGCCTCTTCTCAGGGGTCTCCAACTGAGGAAAACCAGAGTGCAAAGCCAGCTCAAGGGGACAGCCTGTCCATTCCCAGTGCTGGATCCCACCACAAAGGGGCTGCAGGAAGGGAAGCAAAACCTCATGCGTAGCCATAGTCATTGATGGGACTGGCAGGGTTTTGACCAAAACAGAGCTTGGCCCAAGAGCTGTCTGTGGAGCTCAGCAGCTCTTGGAGACAACAGCCTGTGCACATCAGTGTCCACTGAAAAGCAGTGCTTTTTGTCCAGCTGCGTGCACAGCTGGGCACCTCGCACAGAAAAAGGCTCACACTTGCTCCATCTGCATGGACCTTTCCTCTCGATGGGTCACTGCATGGGCAGCAAGAAGATCCCAGCACCACTGGCTGAACAACCTGCGAGCCCTTCCCAACCAGCCCTGCTCTCAGCAAGTTCTTCAATGGCTTTTTATTTTGTGAAGGTTTAATTTTTTCCCCTTTGCTGTCAGGGTGTCAATTTTTTTCCACAACATGGCTGATGACTGTTTTTTTAAGCAAAGTACAGTACCGGTGACATTCTGACAGTGTCAATGCAGCCTGAGTACACCCACTTGAGCTTTTCAACAGGGGAAGCTAGGGCTGCTGAGAGGCAGATTGACAGCCTTGGTAAATTCAAGTCCTCTGTACAGCCGACGACAAGAAGTTATTAGAAACAGACAAGGCTTTCAGGTCACCCAGTCCATCTCCCACCCCACCTTTTAATTGTCTTTCTCACCCAAGCTATAAATATCTGACTCTTCTCATCTTGTTTCCTCATTATGTCAATTCTAGCAGTCCCTGATCATTTTTATTACTCCTCACTGAAATCTCTCCAATCTGCCAGTAAACTCTCTGGTAATGAGATCCCTGTGCTGAAGGCACTAGTGCAAATAGCGGGGCACCAGGCCCACTGACAAGAAGCCATTTCCTCTGCAATTTGGAGATGTCATCGCCTCCTCACCTGCAGCTCAAAAGTCTCCTCGTCTGTTTATGTTGCTATCAGATATCATCGCCTCACGCTCTGTTCACTCTTCCGCTTCTGAGGGTTTCTGCTGCCTGGGTCTCCCCCATCCCATCAAGCGTGTGTCTTTCAGATTGTTTTCAAGGTGGCTGAGTTCACAGACGCTGCACCCCCAAGTCCATGCTCCATCCCAAATTGAATCCTGCAATCTTCTTTTTTTTTCCTGCTTGGTATTTCTACATCACATTACTTCTTCCTCTTTCACTCTTCTAAATTTAGCAGGGTCTCCTGGTTTCACTCAGACTTCCTGCTTCCAAAAAGTAGAGACCACGTACACAGCCCAACACCCCCAAACAAGGCTCCTGGGAGTGCCATAAGGGAAGTGCTGTGCAGAATGGGACCACACTGCCACCGTTCACAGCAACAGCACCAGGTCCAGCGTAAACCTTTCAAGATGCATAAACGCTGGAGAAAGTTCAAAAACAGGCCCCAAAAACCATCCAGAGGCTGGAAAACAGACACCAGGACACAAGGCCCACAGGATCCCATCTCATCAAGGAGGGAGGTTATCACTGTGTGGGGTACTGACTGCCCAATAACAGGGGACTTTGCAATCCTGCTTCTGAAAGCACAACTAAGTCCAGCACCTGGAAATTAAAGTTAGACCAACTCAACCTCAAAATAAGGTGGTTTTGTAGCTGCAAGAATAATTAAACACTGGAAGATTTTGATTAGGTACTTTTAAAATATCAATGTAACTTCCTCGTAGTCAACTCTACCTCGAGAAAGAACCAGCTTTTGTGTCTGTGAATTCCTCCTGTCCTTCCCTTCTCTACCAGTCTAGCAGAGGAGAGGAGCTCCCACATTGTCCCGGATGCTCACAGAACCCACACTGTGTTTGGGCAGCAGCTTTCATCAAAACCACACTTCAAAGTTTTAAGGGAGCTGCCAGTAAGCAACCAGGAAAGATGACTTTTTCCAGCTTTTCACTTTCCTCCTGTCTGCAGACAGGAGACCAGAAAGAATGGGCTTACACTTTAAGACTGGTTATTGAACGCGATGAGTGAATAAAGTGTTTTCTTACATACTCCAAATGACTCCTCAATTAAGGAAACTGGGAATTTATGGCTTTCGTTGCAGCTTGTGGATTAGTTTGGCTGCTGGTACTGGCTGGGCATCCCTCACCTCACATACGCCAGGGCCTCACCTGTCAGTGACACCTGAGTTTCTCCAGTTTAGTTGCTCAGTGCCTGAAATGACCCTTTCAAACCTCAAAATAGATGAAGTTTGAGAGTTTCAGCTTCTGTTAGATGGGAATGACTGTCCGATATGCTTCTGCTCTAACAGCTTACAGTTCTCAGACAAATTGTTGGTGGATTTGCCCAGCACGTTCTGCTGTGAGTGCAGATGTAACCCACAGCCCTCCAGAGAAGTGGCAGTAACAAACCTCACCTGCACAACCCAAATCTTGCTGTGGTGGAAGGCAAAGTGGCTTCCCCAGAGCTGAGAACCAAATCCAGTTCCCCCACATCCCCATTCTCTCTCATGGATCTCGTTGGGATGCAGAAGCATCCCCCGTGAACAACTGTGGGAGCTGCCAAGCACCAACACTAACCAGATCAAGCTGGGCTTTTTCATCATTTTTTAGGTGACTTCTGCTACTCAACAGCCTCCCCAATCGCCATGGTGAAATTTCTGCTACAATCAAGCCAAAGATGCTCAAGGTAGCCTGTTCTCTCACAGCTACATGGAGCCACAATACTATGAAACATTCGTCGTCACTGTGAGCAGAAAAGCCTTCAAGAGAGGCAGCTCTGGATCGGGAGAGGCATTTTCTGGAGGAGAGCTACCCAGTCAGAGCAGACTTGGCTGCTCCCGCTGGTTTAAATCACCTCATTCAATATTCCGTGTTGTCTTATGTAGCATGCAGTTATGTAAATGTATAAATCATACACTAATTAGCACACAATTTCATAAATTTAGTAACAGTGAAAAAGGAGGTTTCTAACTAACCAGGCTGTGCTTTCTCCCCCTCAGACGGTACAAATTCAAACACCGCCTGGAGGTCGTATTTCAGAAAATCTCTGCTGCAACTTTTGGAGTTTAACCCTGGGCTCATGTGCGCTTTCAAGGGATATCTTTAGATATCTCAGGTTCAATCTCTCCCAAGCACAGCTAAGCCCTTACCTCTCCTTCCTTAACACCAAACCTCCACAGCAATTTGGATCACTGCAAATTTTGTTTTGCTTGTTTATCCCTTATTCAGATTCTTGCTATATCCAGTCTCATTCTCCTGTCATCCAAGTCCACACCACCAACCCTGGCTGCAATTAAATTCAGCCCATGCCTCGGTTATACCTGGGTTGCATTCTATCACCCTTCCTTGTGCTCTGCCCTCCTTGTCTAGCTACTGTGAAGGGGAACAGTTAAAGTTGGGTAAATCTTCCCTGATTTACCAGGTATCCTTTTGACAGTAGCTCCCCAAATGCAGGAACATGATTTGGAAAAAGAGCGGGGACTTGTGAGCCGCTTCTGGGAACCTGTGCTTGAAGACATTTCTCACCCCAGGATACCAGCACAAAATTCTTCATCAACTTACTGTATTTTGACAACTTATCTCTACCTTCTGGCTCTGCTCCACTCAACCTATACCTTCTGTCACCCTTTGGTACAGTTCTCTGCCTTGCACCCTTGTCCTTTCTTGCCATTACCTCCATCCTTTCTTCCGTGCTCTTTGGCTCCACCTTTTTGCCCCAAAGCATGGTGCTGGCTCTCCCTTTCTCTTCCCTTTTGTATTCTGAGACCTCCTTCTACTTCATGCTTCAAAAGTTCCTTCTCGCAGCAAAACCCATGTCCTGGAGAGGAAGAGAAGGCTCAAAATGAGTTCCTCACCTATCTCAGAAAACTGGCGATTCAGAATACACATGACAGGATGATGTGGAAATTGATATTGTCAATGACAGAACTGACATCTCAGCTGGACAAAACAAACCAGGAAATAAGTCAAATTAAAAAAAGTCTGGAAGACCAACTGAAAACTGCCAGATAATTTATTAGATTAATACCTCACATACATATATAAATAGATGCCCAAGATGGGATTCAACAGCGAGACAGGGAGGCTGGAAGGGGAAAGGGTGTGATTGCTACAGGTGCACAGAAGCAACGACTACACAAGACTCGCAGGCATGTGTGTATGAGCCACACGGGAGGAACACAGAGCGGAGGCACGGGCAGAGCCTCAGCGAAGCCATGGTGCTGCACAAAGCCCAATAAACACAGCCCAGTGTGCAGCTGGAGCACGATGACTGGGAACACTCTGGACAAACAATCTATGGCCGGACTAACTCCCCAGCGGCAGCTTCCTAATGTAGGAGCTTAAACTTAAAAGGACACTGTCAAGTGATTGCTTTTGCTAGTTTAATTTTTGCATTTCCTCTACTGTTTTAGCAGATGGAAAACAATTCCCCTCCCAGTCCCAACTACCGATTTTGTCCTTTCCCATTTGACAACCATTGATTTTTTTTTTCTAAGGCTATAAATGTTTTAATAACTTCAACTTTGTAGTGCCTCATGGCAAAATATCTTTGCTTGCACTGACTGCTAAACACTATTCCTAATGTACTGCTGACAACTAGAGCAAGAACCCGCGTTATAAAAAATGATTTTTCACTGGGTCTACCAAATTAATAGCTTTTGTTTCTTTGTCCACATCTCGCAGACAGGTAAAACATGCAGGTCTTCACCCATCAGGCATTTCAACCATTTTAATTATGGAAATCTTTGCTTCGTAAAGGTATGCCTCCCGTGTGGCTCTGACTGATGGAGAGCCCCTTGAGCGTAGAGCCCACAATCCTGACAACGTCCTTCTAAGAAGATCTACAACAAAAATACAGATTCAGGTCAAAAGTCACCCTCAGAACTGGAATTATGAACAGACAAAATGGATCATAAGGAATCGCTAAACACTAGCACCCACAAAGAAACAAAGAACAGAATGCTCCCACGCAGTGTTCTCGACTGGGTACACAAAGGCACCTTTCAAGAGATATACATGTATTTTTTGCTGTTTCAAAAAGGTCAGTTAGCACTTATTAGAAAAGGCAATTAAAGTTTCAGTCAAAGTGGAAAAGAGGAGAGAAGCAATTGGACTGAAATCAGAGAACTGATTATTTATAAATGCCAAACCTTAACAAAAAATAAAGAAAACCAACAAAAGTAAACCACACTGAAACAAACCCAAAACTCTTAAGATCTATGTGATGGTTATTTCTTCATGGTTTTCCACAGTTTTTCTGCTGCTCTTTGTAAGTTTTTCTCTTCCTTCCCCC